>NW_027213297.1:5000-30000 GCF_042767895.1 Penaeus vannamei | reverse complement strand
CACCATCACCATCGTCATCAAAACTCACTTTATACATTTTGCCTTCGCATTTTTTTTTTCATCTCTCCCCGCATAGTTCGAGCGAAAGTAATTTCCCACAAAACAAAAGAAAAGAGCGAAAAAAAAACAATAACAAAACAACAGCATTCCATTTCTCATTGAAACATTTATTGTATTGTTATTTATATTTCACACTGAACTTTGAACTTTTCTGCAGTTTAGGTTACATTCAGATATTTTTTTTCGGTCAAAGGTCATCTTAGCGGTGGTGGTAATGATGGTATTGCTAGTTTGAATGGTTCTGGTGGTTATTGTCGTTAGGGTTATAATAGGTGTAGTGTTGATGATGGTGATGATTATATTGATGATGGCTTGTAATGGGGATAATGATAATGATTAGCTGTAATTGTGATTGGGATGATAGAAGTGATGGTGATTAGTACCTTAAAGATGATTATATTTGTGATAGTAAAGGTTATGATAGCGGAAAGTTACTGGGAGTTGATTAAATCGAATTGTGACAATATTGATTATACAAAATGAAAAGTTGTGATTTACTAGAATGTGATAAGAAATAACCTGGCATATTATAACAAGAACTGTTTTTTAGCGACTTGCCAATACTCCATTTCTTTATTATTCCCGTTTAAGGGATCATTTCACGCCATGCGCCATTATAGTGTAGTTACCCTGTTCAATTTTCCGTTTTCTGTAAATTCCGTTTTCTGTCGTGTTGTTTTCGAAGGTAAACATTCCTATCGGGTTTTTGTCATCATCGTCACTCTTAAAATACCAGTAGTAGTATTGTTTTGATGATGTGGATTCACAGTGAGGATAAGGATAATTATAATGATGGTGCTATTAATAATGATTTTAAAAACATGATAATGACGATGGTGATGGTACCGCTAACGGCATTTTTGAGAGCTTTTTTATTTATTTATTTTTATCTACTGGTAATGATGAAATAGTTATTATTTATAATATATTACGCCAAAAAAAAAAAAAAAAAAAATACACTGCCCTATGTAGATGTCAAGAGAAAAATACATTTTCCTCAATCACTGCAAAGGGATTGCAGGAAAGGACCTAGTTGCGAGATTAGAATTTATTGCAGAAAATGATAAATAGATGAAATGCTAGAAATCGAATTAATTCTTGTGGTCAGTCAATATTATTTAGTAGTATCAGTTTTATTTTTGAAGTGTTGCAATATACGTGTACATACTTATACTTTGATACATACTAACTACATACTTGCAAGTGTAGGGACGTATAGTTCCGAAATTATATGTCAGTACACTTGTTGGGTCCCACTTTTGTGCATCTGGCAACCACTTCGAAGTAAACTTCGCGTAGTTTTTTAATGAAAGAAAATCCTAGGTTGTTTGTAACAAAGTAAATATATCTTTTGATATCTATTTTTGGAAACTATGTAACGTATTTGAGCTTTCGCTTTCTGCAAATATGTTGAAAAACATGGAATAATAGTTATCATTATCATAATTTTCAAATGGGATTTCCTGGAGTTGTTTGTTCATCGAAATGAGGTGAAGTGACATTTCCTTCTTTCAGCACAAATATTATGAATTATAGCTGCATATTTCTTCAAGCGAAAACGGTCCACGCGGAGCTCTTTGTATCTGCGCCATCTAGTAGGGGCTAATCGAACTAATGAAGTGAATTATTTTTTTTTATGAATAGAATACGTAATATGTTATATTCTTTCATTATGGAAAAATTAACGGAACGCAAGACCGCAGTGAAGCTTTAGTGAATATATAGAAGCTTTATTATTGAAGAAGGAAAATAGAAATTGCATTTGTGGCAGAAAAAAGTAGGGAGCGAGATAAATTGTCAATTTCATTAGAATGAACAAGATTTTTCTTTTCTTATTTAATATTTGAGGTATACAACACAACTATTGGGAGCAGGGTCCTAGAGTTTTGATATTCACCTTCCGTGGAATCACCCAGCTAGTAGTTGCTTGAGTTGAAACAAGCAAATATATATTTTCTAGCTCAGCTGTTCGCATATGGATGCAGCTACCTCATCACAGGAACGCCAAGACTTACGGAATGATAATGGTGAAAACTATGATCAGATTTTAGCGCAAGATAAAGGGCATTCATTATAACCGAAACGAATTATACATACTGTTTCGTAACTTATCACCAAGATTTGGCTTTGTAAGCTGCATACCCACGCGTACACGCGTACGCACGCGCACACACACGCACACACTCAAACTCAAACTCACACTCACTCACTCTTCCTCTTCCAGTCCAAAGCCTAACTTTTGTCTCTGTTGCAGGAGCGCGTGTCGCCGCGGGCGAGTGATGGGGGCAAGCGAGGCCGGGGGCAGGGTGAGCCCTCCCCAGGGTGTGCCCTGAGCGCCCCCGCCGCCCACGCCCGCCCCGCCCTCGCCGCCGCCGCCATGGCTACAGATTGCGGCGTTCCTGGGCGGCGCTTTCTCTGTCGCGAGTGGGCGTGGGCTAAGTTATGGGCGTGCCTGGAGCAGCGGCCTGCGGCCAAGACCTGCGGGGCCTTGCTCGTGGGCGGCCCCGGCACCGGCAAGACCGCGCTCTGCACGGAGCTGGTCACGCCCACCGCCTCGCACGGACGCCACGCCAGTGCGCTGCAGGCGCGGCTGCTGGCGCACCACTTCTGCCACGCCCACAACGCCGCCTCGCTGAGCGTGGGCTGCTTCGTGCAGTCCCTGGTGGAGCAGCTGGCGGAGTCGCCGCTGCTGGCGGGCTACGACGCCAAGGTGCAGGCCGCGGACGTGCGCAGCGCCCTCGAGCCGTGCGCGCTGCACGCCAACCCCGACGAGGCGCTCAAGCGCGCCGTTCTGTTCCCGCTGCTGGAGCTGGACCCGCCGGACCGCACGCTGCTGCTGGTGGTGGACAGCATCGATGAGACGGACCTGCAGCCGCCGTCGACCGCCGCGCCGCGCGACGCCAACCTGGCCGACGCCAACAACAGCGGGCCGTCGCGCAGCATCGCCGAGCTGCTGGCGACGCACCACCACCTGCTGCCGCAGTGGCTGCTGCTGGTGGTGACCGCGCGCCGCACCTCGCGCTCCGTCATCCGCCAGTTCGCGGGCTTCAGGAAGGTGGCGCTGGACGACCTGCGGCGCGGCCACGTGGTGCGCGACGTGCAGCAGTACATCCTGTGCCGCCTGGACCGCGAGCCGGCGCTGCGGCACCACCTGTCGCGCGAGACGGCGGAGATGCTCAACCAGCTGCACATCAAGAGCAACGGCTGCTTCCTGTACCTGGAGCGCGTGCTGGACGGCGTGGCGGAGGGCTGGGTCACGCTCAGGGAGATCCGCCACATCCCCGGCACGCTCAACGGCCTGTACCTGTGGCTGTGCCAGCGCCTGTACCCGCGGCGCCACTTCCAGCGCGTCATGCCCCTGCTGGCGGCGATCCTGGCCGCGCGCGCGCCGCTCTCGCCCGAGGAGCTGCGCCGCGCCGTGGAGACGCGCCTGCCGGACCTCGCCGACGAGGACTGGGCCAAGCGCTGGTCGCTGCTGCGCCGCGTGCTGGCGCCCGACCACGAGCTGCGCGTGCTGCTGTTCCACCACAGCTTCGCCGAGTGGCTGCTGGACGTGAAGCACTGCACGCAGAAGTACCTGGTGGACGTGGCGGACGGCCACGCCATGCTGGCCATGTGCCTCTCCGTGGAGGCGCCCAGCCTCGACGTGACGCAGGTGCACCAGCTGGCGCTCCACCTGTCGCGCATCCACGTGAAGCCGCCCCTCGAGCACTTCCACCTGCCGCTGTGGATGGTGTCGTGCGGCGCGCCCCTGGAGCAGTGCCGCGACCTGCCGCCCCCGCGCGACCCGAGGGCGCTGAGGATCCTGCAGGAGGCGGGCGCTTCCCTCCCGGACGACCAGCCCAACGAGGACGACGAAGACGACGACGACGACGAGGACGAAGAGGATGACGAGGTGGACGAAGCCGGCGACGAGGAAGGGCCGCCCACGGAGGTGAGGTACGAGGAGCTGGAGCAGGAGGAGGAGGAAGAGGAGGAGGGGGAGGTGGAGGCCGAGGTGGAGGTGGCGGCCCACGAGAATCAGGACGAAGGCGAGGCGGAGAGGGACTCGCAGGAGCAGGAAGGGAAAGCGAAGGAGGAGGAGGAGGAGCAGCAGCAGGAGGAGGTGCGGCAGGACACCCTCGAGGAGCTGGCGTGCGAGGTGGACCTTCTGCAGATGAAGGAGCAGTCGATGGAGGAGGAGGAGAAGGAGAAGGACCAAGTCGAGGAGGAGCGGCTGCGGCAGCTGGAGGCCGAGAGTCGGGACTACGAGGAGGAGAAGGATGAAGAGTACGTGACGATGGTGCCGCTGCCGGGGCACTTCGTGGGCGAGGGCACCACGGGCGGCCGCAGCACGGAGGGCGTCAGCACGGGCCGCCACAGCACGAACAGCCGCATCAGCACGGGCGGCCGCCAGAGCACGGGAGGCCGTCAGAGCACGGGCGGGCGGCAGAGCACAGGGGGACGCCAGAGCACGGGCGGGCGACACAGCAGCACGAGCGGGCGGCACAGCAGCGACCACAGCAGCAGTAGCAGTCGGCGGCGCGAGCGTCGTCGCCGGCGGCACCGCGAGGACCCCCTCTACCCGTACCTCCGCGGCGGCCCGGTGGACCAGGTGGACAGCGGCGGCCGCTCCCTCCTGCACAGCGCGGCGCACCAGGGCGACGCCTCCCTGGTGCGCCTCCTGCTGGAGCGCGGGGCGTGTCTGGGCCTGCAGGACAGGGCGGGCCAGACGCCGCTCAACCTGGCGGCGCGACATGGCCACGCGGAGGTGGTGGCCACTCTGCTGGGCGCGGGCGCCGATCCAGACCACGCGGACGCCGACGGCTGGACCGCGCTGCGCTCGGCGGCGTGGGGCGGCCACACGGGCGTGGTCACGGCGCTCCTGGCCGGCGGTACGCAGGTGGACTTGGCCGACGGCGACGGGCGGACGGCGCTGCGGGCAGCCGCGTGGGGCGGCCACGAGGACGTTGTCGCCGCGCTGCTGCGGCACGGAGCGGCGGTGAACCGCGCCGACAGCGAGGGCCGCACGCCGCTCATCGCCGCCGCCTACATGGGCCACTCGGAGATCGTGGAGATGCTGCTGGACGCGGGCGCCGACGTCAACCACCAGGACGTGGACGGCAGGACGGCGCTGAGCGTGGCGGCGCTCTGCGTGCCGGCCAGCGAGGGCCACGGCAGCGTCGTCATGACTCTGCTGGAGCGCGACGCCGTCGTCGACCACCAGGACCACGACGGCCTCACGCCGCTGCTCGTCGCCGCCTTCGAGGGACACACGTGAGTATTGGCGACCGCTCATAAGGGGGGGAGGGGAAGGGGGAGGGGGAGGAGGCCGGGGAATAAATCCGAAATCTCTCGTATGGATCGCTATAATGGTCCCCTTAATTTTGTTGGTCGTTTGTGATGATGCAATCTGTGATATATATGATACAATATTTTTAGTAACGGTGTAGGGCATTTTAATACGGTTTCTGTCGGTGTCTCGGGTACATTGAGTTTGCCTGTTTGATCTAATGCCTTTAATCCGATCCCTTTAGAGTCTCAGAATCTGACTTTTTTACGGCCTTCCTCAGGGAGGTGTGTGAGCTCCTGCTGGAGTACGAGGCGGATGTAGACCACGTGGATCGGTCGGGCAGGACGCCCCTCCTGGCGGCGGCGTCGATGGGGCACGCGGCGGTGGTGGAGCGCCTGCTGTTCTGGGGCTGCTACGTGGACCACATCGACGCCGAGGGCAGGACGGTGCTGAGCGTGGCGGCCGCGCAGGGCTCGCAGGTAAGGGCGCCGAGCCGCGGGAGACGCCCCTGGCCCGGGCGGCGCGGGCTCTGCCTGCTGTTCTTGGCGCCAGGGGTGCGGGTGGACAGGAGGTGATAGTTGGTCTCATTTCTGCATGCAAATTCAGTTTATTGAAGCATTTCTTTTACTCCTTCGTTTGTCCCATGTTACAGGAGACCGTGCGGCTCCTGCTTGACCGCGGGCTCGACGAGACGCACCGCGACAACGCCGGGTGGACGCCGCTGCACTACGCCGCCTTCGAGGGCCACTGCGAGGTGTGCGAGGCGCTGGTGGAGGCGGGCGCGCGCGTCAACGAGGTCGACAACGACGGCAAGCACGCGCTGGTGCTGGCCGCGCAGGAGGGCCACGCCGCCGTGGTGGCGTCGCTGCTGGACGCGGGCGCCAACATCCACCACACGAGCCACGACGGGCGGTCGGCGCTGCGCGTGGCGGCGCTCGAGGGCCACAAGGACGTGGTGCACCTCCTGCTGTGTCGGGAGGCGGACCTGCACTACAAGGACGCCGACGGGCGGTCGACGCTGTACCTGCTGGCCCTGGAGAACCGGCTGGACATGGCGCGCTTCCTGATGGAGAGCAACGCCGACGTGGAGAGCACGGACCTGGAGGGCCGCACGCCCCTGCACGTGACCGCCTGGCAGGGCCACGCCGACATGGTCGCTCTCCTCCTGCAGGGGGGCGCGCGCGTGGACGCGGTCGACAAGGAGAACCGGACGCCGCTGCAGAGCGCGGCCTGGCAGGGCCACGCGGAGGTGGTGCGCCTGCTGCTCGAGCACGGCGCCAACGTGGACCACACCTGCTCGCAGGGCGCCACGGCGCTCAGCATCGCGGCGCAGGAGGGCCACGAGGCCAGCGTGGCCGTGCTGCTGCAGTACGGCGCCAACCCCGCGCACTCGGACCGCTGCGGGCGCACGGCCATCAAGGTGGCGCTGAAGGGCGGCCACATCCACGTGGCGCGCATGCTGGAGGAGAGCCTGATCCAGCAGCAGCAGGCGGGCGGCGTTGGGCGGGGCCTGGCGGCGCCCTCGTCCGTCGGCTCGGGCTCCACTGCCGAGACCAAGCCCTGCTCGGCGCTGCTGTGCCCGGGCCTGACGGCGTCGCCGGCGGAGTCGCCCGAGTCCACCTTCGAGAAGCGCCGCTCCGTGGCGTCCCTCGGCCAGCACTCGTCCTCCAAGTCCTCCGGAAACCTCACCACTTCCACACATTCCTCGGGCGGCCCGCGCGCCCCCACGCCGCGCGAGGCGCACCTGCAGCAGCACCAGCAGCCTCTGGCGCCGCCCGCTCCGTCGGCGCCCCCCGCGTCGGCCATGTCGCCTGTTCTCAGCTTCACGCAGCAGCTGCAGCAGTGCGGGCGCGGGCGCGGGCGGCGCCACCCGCCCCCGCCGCAGCCCGCCCTCACCCCGCTCGACGAACCCGCGTCGCCGCTCTACGCGTCTCCGCCGCTGTCGCCGCTGAGCGACGGTCCGGGCGGAGGGCGACACTTGCCGGCGGGCGCCATCCTGGAGGACGACTACACCGTGCCCCTTCAGCACTCCGCGGTCAGGCCGCCGCGCCCCTCCGCGCCCCCCGTCAGCATCACGCCAGAGGTAAGCAGCTGCGGCTTTGCGCGGCAGACCTTCGGGCTCCGCGACACCCTAGGGGAGAGGGGGTAAGGTCCCAGGTTTTCTTAGTTGGGAAACGTGTGTCAGAGGGATTCACTCTTCGGTTAGTAAGCCTCTGCGCATTGCGAGCCTTCCCCGGCTGTCGAGCGCAGCTGTGGTTTGCCTCGGCGGAAGTTTCCCTTCCTTAGCAGCTTGCATGAACGCTCCAGAGATTAGGCTGTGGTTGATATAAGCGCTGCGGTGTGGTTTTCATGGCTGCACTAACTGCCGTAGGATTGCCTGATGAGAACTTATTAAACATATGCAAACAGGTGTCCTTCCAGGTAAGACTGAGTAATCCGGCGCCCTTGTGACGCACTTCATGTCCTTCATTATTTTGCAAGATCGGTCGTCGAGGCGGCGGCGTCCTCAGCGGCGGTGGAGGCGGAGGCGGCGTCGTGCCCGGGCTGGGCGGCATCCCCGGCATGGGCGTGAGCGTGCCGGGCGTGGGCGGCGCAGGCTCGCCCGGCTCCTCCGGCTTCACCTTCACTCAGGACCAGCACATGCGCATCATCCTGGGCACACGATCCCCCGAGCCGCGCCCGCGCCGCAATGGCATCGTCACCAACCCCAGCCTTAAGGCCGCCCATGCGAAGGCCGCCCACCTCCTCAGGAACGGCCTCAGTGGTCGCCCTCGACAGCCACCAGCGAGGCCCAACGGCCTGCCGCTCAAGAAGGAAACGCCGCTATGACCGTAAGTTGAGGCTTCTTGCCGGGTCGACGTCGGCCCAGGACTTGCAGCCTGTCACACACGACTGTGGAGTCGACGGTTCCCTCACGCACGCACTTGCACGCAGTACACCCTCACTCGTTCATCCCCATAGCCATTCACGTGCCATCACTCATCCATTCAGTCACTCGTTCAGCCTCGTAATCACTCACCGATTCATTCATTCGTTCATTCTCACTTATTCAATCAACCAATGATTTACCTTCTGTCAATCATACACTAACACATCCTTAACTATTAATGAATTCAGTAATCAATCACTTATGGTGCCCATCATCTTTTACTCACTAAATTCAGTCATGCACTCTTTCTGTCACACTCACTCGATTACTCACTTGTCCACTCAGCCATTCATTGCCAGACTCACCCATATGCGTGCTTCACAGTTACAACTTAATTTTCCCTTATAGACAGATCAGCACAAATAAGCAAGATTAAAAGTGCAATTGACAAAATGGTAAATTATTGAAATATATATCCAATGATTAAGGATTTGTAGGACAATTTTGAACTTCAGCTGTCTTAGTTATCTCGATACTTGCAAATTAACTATAGTATAATTTTAGTTTGTTATATGGTTTTGAATTTTGGTAATTTTAGTGCTCTTGCAGTTTGACAGGTGTGGTAGTAACTCATGTGAAATGCTAAAGAGCTGAATAGAAATGCTGAAGAGCTGTTGTGGTTTATGCGTGGTTTATGCATGCATGTATTTACTGAAGCTTTTTGGCTAATTTAGCCCTGGGAGAGGAGAAATAGAAATTAAACACATTGTAACAGTTGATTTTACTTTTTACTTAAATAGATTATACACCATGAAAATGGAATTATAAATAAAGGCCAATAATTTCTGCTGAAATATTATTCATAGAATGTAAATGGTCTATATACTCCTATCAGCATAGGAAAAAAAATGCCATAAAGGGCAAGACTAGCACTACACCTATTGAATATATATACATTTTCTTTGATATCATGAAATATCATCATCTCACATACTTGCAGAAAGACGAGGATGGAATGCAGTGATTCCCGGCCACAGCACCAAGGATTCCAATGAAGATGCACCACTGTTACTACCGACTACTGAAGAAATAAAACATTGTCCACCTGAAGAGCAGTAAAACATCACGGATAAGCTTTGATGCCTCAGGATAGCGACTAGAAAAAGAACAGAAGAATAGTGTTCTTACTTCTGACAAGCCTCTTGCAACAGATACATACAAATAAGGTATGGAAAGCAGTTTATTTTATATTGTTATTATTTTTAGATTTGTTGATATATATATGAATCACTTTCTTCTAGTGTTTAAAGAGAGATTTGGGAAAATATTTAGTTAATTTAGCAGACAAATTGAGTTTCAACTGATTGCAGTTTAGTACCTCTAAGTTATAATAATACATTAATGAGCAGTGAAATTATCTGAACCTTTTTTTTCTATCCAGGTTGTTTCTGGTGTGGGTCAAAGAAAGCTTTAGGAAAAGTGAATGAAATTAAAATGCAGGCTTTCTTACCAAGACTTGTAGGACATGAAAGAATGCAGACACGTCAGTTCTCTGTTGATGGTAATAACTTCTATCATAGTAGTGGATAACTAGTTACAGAACAAACAAAGACTATGATAAGAATGAGTGCAACAAAGCAGTGATATCGTAACAGTGGTGGCATCTTTAGTGTCATAATGAGATTCAGAAGCACTCGCATGAAGTTCAGGTTAATGAACCATGGAAAGTGCTTGTGTTTGCAAGGGTAACCACACCCATGTGATTGGAAGTTTATTTATTAGTCAATTTTTCTTTTTCAACTTGAAAATAATACATTGTCTTCTGTTTTATTAATGAGTGAAGGTGAATATTGGTCATTAAAAAAAGGTGAAGAAGAAGAAGAAAAAAAAAAAAAAGGCAGAGGAAGTTGACTGGTAACATTTGCAAACACAACTTTGGATCTCTGTGTCACATTTACCGTCCTGGTGCCAAGATAGTGACAATGCTCAGTACAGCGTTTTATCCGCTTGTCTGAGACCCCACACCAAAGTTTGTGCAAGGTTGGCTTGTATGTCAGTTTGAAATCAAGATAAATTTCCCCATCACTGTAATTATGTTCAACTGGATGCGAATTTTGGATTCCTCAGTTCTCAAAGCTAAGACAAAGTAGGACAAAGGATGCACAGATTAGAAAGATAACAGTATGAGTGAAATGATAGTACTTTTTCTTTTAATTTTATTCTACCATCATTCTTAACGATGCACAGATTGCATGAAAAGTGATAAGTCTTAATCAAGATCTCAAAGTGGTATACAAGCACATCCAAGTGTGTATTGTTGCCTGTTGTATCCTAACTGTATATAGCGGAACCTATCCTAGTCGTGTAGTTCGCTGTGCTGTACCCCATAATGTGCATTTGTAAAAAGTATTCTCCAGCACATGTACAGTTAGCAACATAACCTTTCATGAACATATTACAGTGTGCGATGTAATAATGTACAGCTCTATAACTACGATAATATAAGAATTTGGTTAGTGTAATATGATATTAAAAGGAGAACCATGTCGCTGTGGGGTAAAAAAAAAAATTTGTTTCAGCCATTTTCATTTTCCTTATACACAATAAAGGAAAAAAGAAATCTGTTTTGTTAAGTAACATCAATTTGTATGATTTTACTAAAGTTGTTTACGAAGAAAAAGTAATGCAATGGCAAATTTAAGAAATATACGTTGTTGTTTTTTTTTCTACTGTAAAGATATATATATATCAATGTGCACAAATATTTGGTACATACTAATTGCTGTGAAAGAATTTCTACTGAATGGAAAAAGAAAATGTATATTTAATGATTTTTTGTGGTCTTTCACTAATAGTTGACATGTATAGGTAAAATAACACTACTGATATTGTAAGATATCAGCTTTTGGATTAAGTTATTATTTATTTGGAAGAGTAGAAACTAAAGGTACATTTTGTAATAATTAAATTACTTAGGGCAAGATCTAAGTATGTTTAATTGCAACTGTAGTGTTCACTATCATTTTGCTTAAATTGTATAAATAATGAGTGAGAAGCCATCTTCTTTATCATTTGATACATATCTCATTTGGTATTGTATATCTTAGCTCTTACTTGTGAAGCAGTAATGGAAAAAAACGGACTCACATTAGGAAGTTTACTGATGTTGTGTTAATCACCTTTTTTCTATTATGTGCTATTTATGCTTAGAATAAATTTTGTATGTGTGGGAGAAAAATAGTTTATTTATTCATTATTTCACTACGTATAACAAGCTAGCAATATATTTATATGGTTAGTCTGTAGTGGGAAAAAAGTGCTCAGAGAAAAAAGGAAAACAGTTATATCAATTTACTTCAGTGTCACAAAACATTCATGGCAGTTGTGGTCATGGAAATGCAAGATTCTAAAAAGAAAAAGGTGGATACTTCTTTAGATCAGCTCGCTACTTTACAAAACTTTGTAATACAGCTAATTAATTGTGCTCAGAATTAGAGTTGTAATAGGTTAATTTTCAGGTATATTTTGAAATGACAAAGAGCATATAATCATTCTACGTATGAGCTCATTTGTTTATGGTAGCTTCTTAGACGTTAACATTGCTTTTTCAGTACCTGCAAGCTCTGAAAATAATGGTTTGTTTAGTTACACTACCATAAGCTTCATTTGGAAACCAGTTAAAAAGTGATATGGTAAACTATTTTCACTAGTCACTTCTGACGTTTGACTATTTGGTCAGACTGAAGAAGAAGGCCTTGTTGATATTGTGTAATGATGTAATGGGAGTCGTTTCCATTATGTAGTAGGGTATTGGATGGTGTATTCCCTGCAGTTTCTGATTCCTTATTTACCTTCTGATAAGCATCTGATAAGCAAGCTTTAGTTCAGATTGAGAAGCAGAATTTTTTTTCCTAATTTAATGTTAATTACACAATGCAAGTAAATTTATATTCATATCTGAATATGCATTTTGTAGTCTGTACGTATGAGTGTCTTCATCTGTAGACTTGTTCTACAGAATTACCCTGTATTTATTTTGTACAGTATTTTGTAATATGTAAAGCTTATTTCCTTACATGTTACATGTTGTAGCAGCAGTAGCTTAGCTTCAAAAGTTCAGGCCAGCTTTAATATCTTTTTGTTGTATTTTATTGTAAGGACTTATCATGTCCAAAGTGAACATTCATTTCTGATGTTCTACTATGGTGACAATGCCAGAACCACACTGCCAAGACTGCAGTGGGTTCTGCTCTCTTGGTACTGTATTATTGATGATACAGTACAATATAATACAAGCAAGTGAAGAGTAAACTTACCCCCCTCTTTTTTTTTAGCAGGTTTGTCTCAATAAACATTGCTGGGGCATGTGGACTATAAAACGCTCAAGCTTTGTATCTAAACACATTTTTGAGTTGGTGCTTCAGTACAGAAAAAAAACTTAATTGTTATTCAATTCTTGTTGTATCAAGTAGGTCAGTTGTAATGGCCTAACATACTGGCATTGTAGTCAGTATTATATACACACAAAAACAAAATAAAACAGGATAATTGACTGTGCATCATGTATTATGATGTTATGTTTGCATAACCAATGTTCCATGTAGAATGAAGCAAAGTATTTTACAAAGAAGTGAATGAATCAGTCAAGACAAAATTACCGTAAGTCAGTGTTCCCACTAATATCTGTATAAGTCAGGATTACCAACATATTTTGTCAGAAAAGCATTCTACAGATTGATGCCAACAGAAGCTCTTGCAATTTTCCATTCAGGTGAAACTTTCAGAATTAGGGATTTCTTACAAAATCTATATAGACATTAATATCATTTTATTTTATTTTTTTTATACCTCAAACATTTTTTTGGTTCCATATATTGCACTTCTCTCTCTCAAGTGATACTATTAAAAAGCCATAGTGCAGAAATACTGCTCTTTCTGTTCATGTAGCCTTTGGCTGTAATCCTGTTTAACGATATGTATTGTTAGGCATTACTTGATGTAATTCCAAGAACAGTGAATAAATGATAATCCTGTTGGCATGGTTGTTTTACAGTTCCTGATACATTCCTTATGGTGCATGTATATGGGTACACATCATATAAACATATAAAAGCCATATCCAAATACTCCTAACATTTATTGAATCTTACGTTTTTTGAATGAACTAGTAAAAATGCAGATTGCTTATTATTTTTATATTTGTAAATTCATGTATCTTCTATTAAGAAATGAAAAGAGAACATTTACAATAAATAATATTTGGGGCATGTTTTCTTTCCATAGAGAAAAAATAAAATTGCAAAAAAAAAGTTGCCTTCTTGCCAAGTAATGTAAATAAATCAAAGTTGGAACCTAAACTGGAATCTTTGTTCCTTGTGAAGAATTCTGTGCAATAGGTCTAAAGACTAATTTTTTTTTCACCTCTGATTGTTGTCTGTCTGCCAAAGTCAATGTTTGTATACCTACCTGAGATTAGTTATCTTTATCTGTAAGCATGCCTGGTGTGGTCTCTCTTTATGTTTGGCTGGCGTGGTCTATGCCTATATGCCTGCTTGAAGTTGTCTGCGACTGAATGCCTGCCTGAGGTTGTCTGTGTCTGTATGCCTGCCTGAGGTTGTTTGTGTCTGTATGCCTGCCTGAGATTTTCTGTGTCTGTATGCTTGCCTGAGGTTGTCTGCAACTGAATGCCTGCTTGAGGTTGTCTGTGTCTGTATGCCTGCCTGAGTTTGTCTGTGTCTGTATGCCTGCCTGAGGTTGTCTGTGTCTGTATGCCTGCCTGAGGTTGTCTGTGTCTGTATGCCTGCCTGAGGTTGTCTGTGTCTGTATGCCTGCCTGAGGTTGTCTGTGTCTGTATGCCTGCCTGAGGTTGTTTGTGTCTGTATGCCTGCCTGAGATTTTCTGTGTCTGTATGCTTGCCTGAGGTTGTCTGCAACTGAATGCCTGCTTGAGGTTGTCTGTGTCTGTATGCCTGCCTGAGGCTGTCTGTGTCTGTATGCCTGCCTGAGTTTGTCTGTGTCTGTATGCCTGCCTGAGGCTGTCTGTCTGTATGCCTGCCTGAGGCTGTCTGTGTCTGTATGCCTGCCTAAGGCTGTCTGTGTCTGTATGCCTGCCTGAGGCTGTCTGTGTCTGTATGCCTGCCTGAGGCTGTCTGTGTCTGTATGCCTGCCTGAGGCTGTCTGTGTCTGTATGCCTGCCTGAGGCTGTCTGTGTCTGTATGCTTGCCTGAGGTTGTCTGTGTCTGTATGCCTGCCTGAAGTTGTCTTTGTCTGTATGCCTGCCTGAGGTTGTCTTTGTCTGTATGCCTGCCTGAGGCTGTCTGTGTCTGTATGCCTGCCTGAGGTTGTCTGTGTCTGTATGCCTGCCTGAGTCTGTCTGTGTCTGTATGCCTGCCTGTGTCTGTATGCCTGCCTGAGGTTGTCTGTCTGTATGCCTGCTTGAGGTTGTCTTTGTCTGTATGCCTGGCTGAGGTTGTCTGCAACTGAATGCCTGCTTGAGGTTGTCTGCAACTGAATGCCTGCCTGAGGTTGTCTGTGTCTGTATGCCTGCCTGAGTTTGTCTGTGTCTGTATGCCTGCCTGAGGTTGTCTGTCTGTATGCCTGCTTAAGGTTGTCTGCAACTGAATGCCTGCCTGAGGTTGTCTGTGTCTGTATGCCTGCTTAAGGTTGTCTGCGACTGAATGCCTGCTTCAGGTTGTCTGTGTCTGTATGCCTGCTTAAGGTTGTCTGCGACTGAATGCCTGCTTCAGGTTGTCTGTGTCTGTATGCCTGCCTGAGATTTTCTGTGTATGCCAGATTGAGGTTTGTATCTGAGGTATCTGCCTGCCTGAGGTTGTCTTGTGTCTGTATGCCTGCCTTAGGTTGTCTGTCTGTATGCCTGCCTGAGGTTGTTTGTGTCTGTATGCCTGCCTGAGGTTGTCTGTGTCTGTATGCCTGCCTGAGGTTGTCTGTGTCTGTATGCCTGCCTGAGGTTATCTGTGTCTGTATGCCTGCCTGAGGTTGTCTGTGTCTGTATGCCTGCCTGAGGTTGTCTTTGTCTGTATGCCTGCCTGAGGTTGTCTTTGTCTGTATGCCTGCCTGAGTTTGTCTGTGTCTGTATGCCTGCCTGAGTGTGTCTGTGTCTGTATGCCTGCCTGAGTTTGTCTGTCTGTATGCCTGCCAAGGGTTGTCTGTGTCTGTATGCCTGCCTGAGGTTGTCTGTGTCTGTATGCCTGCCTGAGGTTGTCTGTGTCTGTATGCCTGCCTGAGTTTGTCTGTGTCTGTATGCCTGCCTGAGGTTGTCTGTGTCTGTATGCCTGCCTAGGGTTGTCTGTGTCTGTATGCCTGCCTGAGGTTGTCTGTGTCTGTATGCTTGCCTGAGTTTGTCTGTGTTTGTATGTCTGCCTGAGTTTGTCTGTGTCTGTATGCCTGCCTGAGGTTGTCTGTCTGTATGCCTGCCTGAGGTTGTCTGTGTCTGTATGCCTGCCTGAGTTTGTCTGTGTCTGTATGCCTGCCTGAGGTTGTCTGTCTGTATGCCTGCCTGAGGTTGTCTGTGTCTGTATGCCTGCCTGAGGTTGTCTGTGTCTGTATGCCTGCCTGAGGTTGTCTGTCTGTATGCCTGCCTGAGGTTGTCTGTGTCTGTATGCCTGCCTGAGGTTGTCTGTGTCTGTATGCCTGCCTGAGGTTGTCTTTGTCTGTATGCCTGCCTGAGTTTGTCTGTGTCTGTATGCCTGCCTGAGTTTGTCTGTGTCTGTATGCCTGCCTAGGGTTGTCTGTGTCTGTATGCCTGCCTGAGGTTGTCTGTGTCTGTATGCCTGCCTGAGTTTGTCTGTGTCTGCATGCCTGCCTGAGGTTGTCTGTCTGTATGCCTGCCTGAGGTTGTCTGTGTCTGTATGCCTGCCTGAGGTTGTCTGTGTCTGTATGCCTGCCTGAGGTTGTCTTTGTCTGTATGCCTGCCTGAGTTTGTCTGTGTCTGTATGCCTGCCTGAGTTTGTCTGTGTCTGTATGCCTGCCTAGGGTTGTCTGTGTATGTATGCCTGCCTGAGGTTGTCTGTGTCTGTATGCCTGTTTTACGTTGTCTGCATGTCTGCCTGTGTGCCTGCTTCTCGCTCTCTCTGCCTCCCCATTCCTCTCTCTCTCTCTCTCTCTCTCTTCTTCCTTTTCTCTCTTCCATCACTTTAACATACTCATACCTGTCTCTTCTTATCTGGCCTTATCTCTCTTGTTATCGCTTTCATCACCATTACTGCTGTTGTCATCGTTCTTTTTTTTATCAGCAATACATACATGATATCTGAAAAAGGAAGAAACGTGAGAGTGGGAAAATGATGAGAATTACAGATAATTACAAAAGAGGAGTAAGAGGGAAAGTATTGTGTAAAGATGCTTGAATATTATAATACTTTTTCTTTATTGATTACTTTAATTCTGTTGGCTTATTACTATTATATATCGAAATAAAATGTGCACTTGACAGGTTGCTCTTGCTGGTGAAAAGTGGACTTTATGATAATTATTTGGAATATAAAACATTTTCTTAGACATGTCAAATTTATCCTATTATCACGAGCATGTGAGCTGATTTTTTTCCTCGATAAAGAAAATGAAGAAAAGAAGAAAAAGGAGAAAAAAATCTTCTCTCTCCCTCTGTTTTAATCTAATTACTTTTTTAGTAACCCCTCATTTCAGGACCAAAAGGAAAAACAATATGAACTGTCGTACAAAGACAATTGCAGGGAAAAAATCGTTTATCTAATCTGACATAAATTCAAACTGACAACTTATGACAACTTACTACAAACCACTCAGAAATATCGTCGTTTTTGGCGATCAACAAATACCACTGTATTTTGTGTGAGCAATGGCGTCCGACTACCACCATACTACCCTCTAGAACTGTTCACCCTGTAAATCCAAATCATAAACTCATTCCTGACCCTTTTCGCTGCTATACTATACCATAGTGGTATATGACCTTGAAGTCTAGCACGTTTATTACAACCGTTATCCATTAACCAGAACTGATGTAAAGTGTTCGGGAGTTCAGGGTAATGTGTAGTCGATAATGGTAATAGCTCTCATTATCCCTAATCCAGAGGGGAAAGAAGTAACCTATAGAATCTCTCGAGGTAGAGACAATGACTATATAGTATACGAAAGATTGGGAAAAAAATCTATTCCTAGCATTAGGAAGCATGTGCGCTCTGAAGCAGTTACCAGCGCCATCTATTGTTCTGGTTAAGCACTTATCCGATGAACACAGATTTTCCAAAAGTTTTCTTGTCTTTCGTATAGAGTGACAGTATTTGGCAGAGGCTTTACGTCGTCCAACGTTTGCCCGCTATGTAATTGTCTTTGTACACGAATAATATATAATATTTTCAATGATGTATATATATACAATGCTGTATAGTCTGGCACACTTAGAAACGAGTTTTGTGGGCCGTTCCCATAGAGAAACGTTAATTTTGTATCTTCTAATTTTTCATTATTTGATAAATGGAACACCTGTAACAGTGCTTCATAGAATGAACAGTGCTGTTGCAGGACACATTTGGGGAATTATTGACATTCTAGCAACTTAGATATTCAAAAATTCTATTAATATCTACTGACTTGAACGGAATGTCAGCATAATGGTTCAGTGGGAGGAGGCGACTCAGTTCGAGCTCATCTGTCGGCGCGAAATAGATTCTATATTCTATCTCTGGTGATCTCTAGAGCCGGGACGTCTACCCTCGACGTCTGCCTTATCTGCTTTGTCATATTTTATCGCCGGGTGTCATTTGGGGGGGGGGGGGGAGACTCAACAATGCATTTTTGTGTTGTCCAGAATTATAGTTACATGACATCGTGTAATATCTATTGCTTGAAGATTATTTATGTTCTGGTTACATAATATTGTGGCTGGAAATATTTTTTCCAATATAACTTAAAATGGATTGCAAGGAAGATTTAGATAAAATGATTTATTAAGATCATAAACTTTAACTGGAAATTACCTGCTTGCTCTACGAATTAATCATGAACATTTGGCAAGAGATTTCCCCAGATGATTAAATCCCGCTCTGATAGCAAACCGAATATCACTGGTTTGAAATGAAACAAATTAAAAGAAATACTAGTTTACTCTAAACGCCCCTTGTTGAACGAGTTACCATGTATTATTTATAACTTTTCAACCAAGCACCATAGGCGTTGTTAATTAGTATCATATATATTCAAGGCATTCACTAATGAGACAACTTAGCCGGTGAAAGTTGATGCTTCATGTATATCTTAGTAAGATATATGTTAAGAGATATGTTCTAAATACCCATACCATATGGCCTCAAAATAATCTGAAATTGTTTGCGTTCGTTATCCTTAGACTTCAGAAGGGGGGGGGGAACCGTGGCGAACCAACGGTGATATATAACGTTCCTATTTTTGTATATTTTGTTAATTTAAGAGAAAGACAATTGCTTAATCTAATCTTTTCCTTGAAGAATTACTCCTATGAAAAGACTTGTTATGATAAAGATTATGTTGAGCAAAGAGGGATCCGTACGTATTATTTGCTTAGGTCTCTCGTTGACGGACTACGGGCGTAAGACGTTCATAAGCTGGTTATAGGAAATGGACACGATGGGGGAAATATATGATAAGCACTGCCTTGGCTCTGTGTGTGTGTGTGTGTGTGTGTGTGTGTGTGTGTGTGTGTGTGTGTGTGTGTGTGTGTGTGTGTGTGTGTGTGTGTGTGTGTGTGTGTGTGTGTGTTTGTTTGTGTGTGTGTGTTTGTTTGTGTGTGTGTGTGTGTGTGTGTGTGTGTTCTTGAGTGTATGTGCGTGTCCGTGTATGTGTATCTGTATGTCTGTCTCTTGTATGTCTATATCTTGTCTCAATGTCTGTCTCTCTGTCTCACTCTTGCGTTCTGGAAAGCCGACACTCCACCCACGAACAAGACAAAGTAGTCTCAGTGCACAAAAATCTGATACAAGAATACTAGTGTACATTGCCCCCATTCCACAAGCCTCAGCGTTACATTTGCTACTGACGTCCACACGGAGTTGAAACAAGATTAACTATTTTGTAACCAAGAAAAAAACTTGTAATTTGTAGTTTACTTACGCCAGAGTGAATCGGCATCCAGCCAATCTTAAGACACATTGCAGCGGCTTCTTTTTGCATCGTTGCAGCCGGGAAATGACCGAGATTAGTCCTGATACGCCGCACTCGGCATCGGGTACAAGCTCGCTGCAATGGAAAGCGGCTTCACTGAAAGTAGATCTGGTGAGTTTGACCCACTTTTAAAAACGCGTATTTCCACCTGTTTATTATTTATCTATTCATTCACTCATCCCATATTTTTTCATCCATTCACTCATTTATATCATCCTTTTGTTTATTCATTCGTATATTTTTTTCTATTTATTCATTTATTTCATTTTTCTCTGTGATTCGAAAACTTACTTGATTCCGAAGCGCTTCGAACCTTCAAGAACACCGGAGGAGTCTGTGAAACCTTAAATTTTCTTCCCTTTTAATGAGAATTGCTAAATTTTGTTTTCTTTTGAGCATTGGTTAGTGCTACGTCGGTTTTTATTTATTTTTTATTTTTTTATAAGGATTGTATGTTGTTAAATAGGTTTCTTGCTTCGAGATAAATGCTTGTTATTAAATCGGTTTCTTGCTTTTAGAGAAATGATTAGAATTACGTCGGTTTATGGTTTAATTTTGAGTATCTGTTGGTGCCACGTCGGCTTCTTGTTTTCTAATGGTGAATGGTTAGTTTTATAAGTAGCTTCCTTGTTTTCTTTTGAGGATTAGTTAATATTACTGCGGTTATCGTCACCTTTTCCTTCGAGAAAATTCGGTCCCAGTTGCTTGCAGGAACGTCCTTGAAGTTTTCACTAATGATCAAAACAAAACAAGTCTATAAGACAGAAACACCGAGAAATTCGACAGTAGTTAATTTGGCCGATAATATCCATTCCTATCATGTACAACGAATTCGAAGAAGTCTAAGATTCTCCAAATAGTGAATAGGAGCCTCACTCACAATAAAAAAAAAAAAATATACAAGACAAAATAATCACTACTTAGTTCATTACGTCCTTATGCTCGCTATTTAAGAGGATATAAGTATGATTCTGAACCTCGTCAAAGGAGTTTTGTAAAAAGGGTTCATCTGACGTAGTTCTACCGAGGGTGCTTGACCGGCTCTCCGCACACTCTGAGGGAGGGGGTCGCCGTGTCCCGCGGTTGCTCGGGTTTCATGAGACCTTTCCACTTTGAGCCAAAAGGAGAATCTCCGTCACTCAGACACGGACACGTACATAGACACAGACACGAACACAGACACACACACGGACAAACACACACACGGACACACACACACAGACACACACACACACAGACACATACACACACGGACACATACACACACGGACACATACACACACGGACACATACACACACGGACACACACACGGACACATACACACACGGACACACACACGGACACACACACACACGGACACGTATATAGACACAGACAGACACAAACACACACACACAATTATGCTTATGTTTTTTTTACTACATTATTTATGCAATTCGTTACGGTCATAATCATTAATAAAATCTTCAAACATTATCACTTCTTTTAATACATCGTATCGGAAAACACACACACACACACACACACACACACACACACACACACACACACACACACACACACACACGGACACGTACACAGATACACACACACACACACACACACACACACAATTATGCTTGTTATGGTATTTTTTATTATATTATTTATTCAATTCGTTACGGTCATAATCATTAATAAAATCAAATATTATCACTTCTTTTAATACATCGTATCGGAAAACACACACACACACACACACACACACACACACACACACACACACACACACACACACACACACACACAAAATGCAGTTCAGGAGTCATTCCTCTTCTGGTAACACTGTCTGTGAGGGATATGATTGCATAGGAAATCTTTCAACTTACAAGACTGATCTTTTCTGATTAGTTATGAATGGCTGCCGTCTTCTGCAATGAAACTCTGCAAGGATAAGATTAAGCATCTATTCAAACGTGAATCTCGCCCAAATAAGCGGCATGAAGCGCCAATAAAAAGAGAAAAGAGAGAAAAAATATATAAAGAAAAGAAAAAGGAAAAAAAAATACTGGTTGATTTAGCGTGATTTTTTTTTTTTTTCTTTTTACTTTCTTTTTTCCTCTTCGTTCGGTGATCAAGATTATCTTTCAGAATTAGCATGGAGTATTTTAAACACGTTTTTTTTTTTAAAGGCGTTGGCATTCAGGTTAAATGGCTGCCAGAAGGAACTGTTCGCATATCACATCGTTCTTCTATATTTTACTTTATCTTACCTTGACATTTAACAGGCTATGCTTTAAATATTATCCAGATATTACGAAAGATCCTCTACTAAAAGGTACAGAGATTGAAGTCTGGATTTAGGATAAACAATTACATAAAGAACGATAGAACAAACAGCCAGACCAAATTAGCTATCGCTTAAGAAGGAAGAGCAATATCGTATCCTCACGGGCCATATGAGACATCCTTTGAAGCCTCTATCATCAATAGGGACATATTGGATCACACGACCACTTGGAAGAACTCTCCAGCTGTTTTTTTTTATTGCCTTTGTGATGGAAGAATATTTCCTACTTGAACCGGAACTTTGTAGCTCGAAAGAAACTTGTATATAAGTCTGGGTGATGGTCATCTTGGCAGCGTCCATAGCGTTTTCTTTTGCCTTGGGTTCATATTGTGTTTATTTGTAATCTATTTCTAATTTGTAATTTCTATGTTACGTCCGCCGCTCCGACGTCGTCGCCCCTGCTACCGGGGCCAAGTTTGTCGGTATCGGGGCCAAGTTTGTCGGTATCGGGGCCAAGTTTGTCGGTATCGGGGCCAAGTTTGTCGCTATCGGGGCCAAGTTTATCGCTAACGGGGGGTTTCCGCGCAATAAAACCTACATATTTGCATTGTGCAGAGTGAGAGGAATCCAACGATGCCAAAATCGTCGATATCGGAGCGGCGAAGTTAATATAATAAAATATAATAAAAAGTAATATAATAAAATTACCGTAATTCGTAAGTGGAAAGGAGGTTGTTTAGGGAAATGTGGTTTTTAAGTGTTAGGAAATCAAACAAGTTTTAAAGTAGTGGTTTCTAACCTGGGAAAGCGGTAGTCAATTGTAGGGGAAAAGGAAGTTCTCTTATGTGTATTTTTCTCTGATAAACAAAAATATCATCTTTCCAAACTTTGGCTTTTTATAATCAATCGCTACCCCTCGAATTCCATGGTGGGAAGGTTGGGGGGGGGGGTGATAATAACGAGGTAAAGAGCAATACAGGAATAAAAACGGATATATGAACAAGTATAGCATAAAGTTGTTTTTTGAATAATCATGACCTTACACTTTCTCCTTTTCTTCTTTTCAAATTCAAAAACAAATAATCAGTATATTTCTAAAGGTGTAAGAGGGGGGGGAGGGGCGTGGAGTGAAGAACCAGTTCCTAGAGGGGAAGCAAGTAGCGAAATGTCAACAAACCACTCGTAAAAAGAAGTTATGAACGTGTTTTCCCACAATACAAATGCCAGGAAGATACAACACTAGATATAGATATTTGTAAGGTACAGGTCAAACGACACCACAAGAATCTGAAACCGATCCCGGATGTTCTAAAAAAGAAAGAAAAAAGGAATACACGGAAACCCAAACAAAACTTGCTTGAAAGACGGACAAAAAATTCTCTACAGAATGCACGGAAACCCTAACAAAATCCCGCTTGAAAGACGGACAAAATAAATACTCCGAAGAAAACCCCGACTACAAGTATCTCCCTTGCAACAGGTCTCTCCCTCAACAGACTACAAGTATCTCCCTTGCAACAGGTCTCTCTCTCCCTCAACAGACTACAAGTATCTCCCTTGCAACAGGTCTCTCTCTCCCTCAACAGACTACAAGTATCTCCCTTGCAACAGGTCTCTCTCTCCCTCAACAGACTACAAGTATCTCCCTTGCAACAGGTCTCCTCTCCCTCAACAGACTATTAGTATCTCCCTTGCAACAGGTCTCTCCCTCAACAGACTATAAGTATCTCCCTTGCAACAGGTCTCCTCTCCCTCAACAGACTATTAGTATCTCCCTTGCAACAGGTCTCTCCCTCAACAGACTACAAGTATCTCCCTTGCAACAGGTCTCCTCTCCCTCAACAGACTATTAGTATCTCCCTTGCAACAGGTCTCTCCCTCAACAGACTATAAGTATCTCCCTTGCAACAGGTCTCCTCTCCCTCAACAGACTACAAGTATCTCCCTTGCAACAGGTCTCTCCCTCCCTCAACAGACTATCAGTATCGACCAAATCCTCACCGTACTGGCGATAGAGGAGTATTTAACCTTCCCTCCACCGCTAGGCCTTCCACCCCGGCTCTCTCGCTGTTAACCCATCGATCACGGGTAGTAATCGTCCACTGGGGATTACTGTGAGATTCCCCCTCTAGTACGGCCCATTAGGTCTATGGGATCTTGAGGCTCGGGGATAGACGGGGATAATGGTACGGAGAAGTACTGTTGCTTGGCTTAAAGCTCCTTATAGGCTGGTGGTGGTTTTGGGGTTCGGGGATCAGCTGTATCGGGGTACGCAGTAGATTATATGGCATGTTATTTTTTTCTTTTGATTATCAATAAGGTCTGGATATGCGTTTTCGGTTTGTTATACAGTTTTGATGTGATTGTTTTTAGTCTATTGTGCTGTACTAATTTAATTTAGTTTTTTTTTTTTTAGTTCATTATACTCCTATGCATGCAATTATTCATCTGTTTGATTACTTGCCTATACGTAATTGCCGAATTCTTGATAAAAGGTTTCATGAAGGGAATTGAAACACCTCTCATTCAAATAATAAATATCTTGGCCCTGGTATAACCGTATATACTGACATAATCTATATTCATTCTATCATAGCAGCAAAAATGTATAATAATCACTCTAAACATAGTTTGTATACACCCGGAACCCCCCATGGAAAAATGTGACAGTCGCAAAGCGCATTCATTTCCTAACGTTTTTTTCGCCTCGTGAGCGACACCGAGACACACAAAACATTGGCATTTATTATTCTTGCGTGGAGACTAACGTTATAAATCACGTATACAATAAAATAATTATACACAGAAAATCCATTACGCCATCCAGTCTTCGCCTCAAACCAAAAAAAAGAAAAAGAAAAAAGAAAAAAAAAAGAAAGAAAGAAAAAAACCTTATTCGCCTCATACCAAAATAATAAGAATAATAAGAAAAACCCAATAAAGTATTATTAACAAATGACAGTCTGGGAAAAAAAAATGTTGAAAAATAAGCAACACAAGGGTGTCCTCAGTATCACTGGCTGGTGACACGCGGTGCAGAATCTCGCGCCAATATTGAGCAACGACCTAAAGATTTTCGTTACATTTCAAACTGAAAATAATTCTTGTTTCGTTTTAAGGATGTGATTCATTTTACCTTTTATGGGATACTGAGTATTTATCTTGTAGTTTGGAAAGAAAAGAAGAAAATATAATGTAAATTGAAAGGGAGAAAAAAGATATTAAAAAAACAACTATATTCAATTCTTGTACATATATTCTTAATGCTTTCAGTCCTGTATTGCTCTATACCTCGTTATTATTCATTGGTTGATTGATTAATTTTCTAAAGATTTCAGTAACGTATTGTATTGTAACGTATCAGTTAATTAGGATATTCATTGTACTTATCTCT
>NW_027213296.1:32500-39027 GCF_042767895.1 Penaeus vannamei | reverse complement strand
GGAAAAGGTGTAAGAGCAGAGGAAATGGGACAGGTGTGACGGGAATGAAAATAGGACAGGTGTAAGAATAGGGGGGGTAGAGGATAGGTGTCCTAGGTCGGGGGATGGGGTAGAGGATAGGTGCAAGAGGAGGGGGGGGTAGAGGATAGGTGTCCTAGGTCGGGGGATGGGGTAGAGGATAGGTGTAAGAGCAGAGGAAATGGGACAGGTGTAATTGGAGGGGGGTGGGTAGGGGACAGGTGTAATTGGACGGGGGGTGGGGTAGGGGATAGGTGTAAGAGGAAAGGGGGGTAGGGGATAGAGGACAGGTGTAAGAGCAGAGGAAATAGGACAATTGTGACAGGAGTGAAAATAGGACAGGTGTAATTGGAGTGGGGGGGGGGGGGGGTAGAGGACAGATGTAAGAAGAAGGGGGGTTAGAGGACAGGTGTAATAGGACGGGGGTGGGGTAGAGTGTAAGAGGAGGGGGGGGGGTAGAGGACAGGTGTAATAGGACGGGGGGGGGGGGGGGTAGAGGACAGGTGTATGAGGACGGGGGGGGGGAGTAGAGGATAGGTGTAAGAGGAAGGGGGGGGGTGGGGGTAGAGGACAGGTGAGTGAAGGGGTGAATTTAGTAGGATAAGGTGTAACAGGAGTGAAAATAGGACAGGTGTAAATGGTGGAGGAGGGGATAGAGGACAGTGAGGGGAATATTGTATATATTGTAGTGGGATAAGGTGTAATAGAGTGGGGGGGGAGAATAGGGGACAGGTGATCGAGGGGAAGAATGTAGATAAAATAGGTTTTGATATTTCTTCCCGACTTCTTGCAATCATGTTTATTTCTTTTATTCCTTTGATCTTTCCTAAAGTGTCATCTTTGGTCATAAATACCCTTCTCTTAGGTTACCTGTTATTCAATTTACGATTTTAGAAATGAAAAAAAAAAGAAGATAAAATACATTTCTTCCTCCTTATCCTAGTGTTTCCTTCCTTCTTACCTAAAATTTCCTCAATATTACACAATGATAATCTTCTTACCCAAAAATGACCTTCCTCTTACCCAAGTTTCCTCCACGTTACCTTCCGTCTCCCTACCCAACAGTCTCTCCTTCCTCCTTACCCAGAAATATCCTTCTTATCCAGAAATATCCTTCTTATCCTGAAATATCCTTCTTATCCATTAATATCCTTCTTATCCAGTAATATCCTTCTTATCCAGTAATATCCTTCTTATCCATTAATATCCTTCTTATCCAGTAATATCCTTCTTATCCATTAATATCCTTCTTATCCAGTAATATCCTTCTTATCCATTAATATCCTTCTTATCCAGTAATATCCTTCTTATCCATTAATATCCTTCTTATCCAGTAATATCCTTCTTATCCATTAATATCCTTCTTATCCAGTAATATCCTTCTTATCCAGTAATATCCTTCTTACCCAGTAATATCTTTCTTATCCAGAAATATCCTTCTTATCCAGTAATAATCTTCTTATCGATTAATATCCTTCTTACCCAGTAATATCCTTCTTATCCAGTAATATCCTTATCCATTAATATCCTTCTTATCCAGTAATATCCTTCTTATCCAGTAATATCCTTCTTATCCATTAATATCCTTCTTATCCAGTAATATCCTTCTTATCCATTAATATCCTTCTTATCCATTAATATCCTTCTTATCCAGAAATATCCTTCTTATCCAGTAATATCCTTCTTATCCAGTAATATCCTTCTTATCCAGTAATATCCTTCTTATCCAGTAATATCCTTCTTATCCATTAATATCCTTCTTATCCATTAATATCCTTCTTATCCAGTAATATCCTTCTTATCCATTAATATCCTTCTTATCCAGAAATATCCTTCTTATCCAGTAATATCCTTCTTATCCAGTAATATCCTTCTTATCCAGTAATATCCTTCTTATCCATTAATATCCTTCTTATCCATTAATATCCTTTTTATCCAGTAATATCCTTCTTATCCATTAATATCCTTCTTATCCAGTAATATCCTTCTTATCCATTAATATCCTTATCCAGTAATATCCTTCTTATCCATTAATATCCTTCTTATCCATTAATATCCTTTTTATCCAGTAATATCCTTCTTATCCAGTAATATCCTTCTTATCCATTAATATCCTTATCCAGTAATATCCTTCTTATCCATTAATATCTTTCTTATCCATTAATATCATTCTTATCCAGTAATATCCTTCTTATCCATTAATATCCTTCTTACCCAGAAATATCCTTCTTACCCAGAAATATCCTTCTTATCCAGAAATATCCTTCTTATTCAGTAATATCCTTCTTATCCAGAAATACCCTTCTTATCCAGAAATACCCTTCTTATCCAGAAATATCCTTCTTATCCATTAATATCCTTCTTATCCATTAATATCCTTCTTATCCATTAATATCCTTCTTACCCAGAAATATCCTTCTTATCCAGAAATATCCTTCTTATTCAGTAATATCCTTCTTATCCAGAAATACCCTTCTTATCCAGAAATACCCTTCTTATCCAGAAATATCCTTCTTATCCATTAATATCCTTCTTATCCATTAATATCCTTCTTATCCATTAATATCCTTCTTATCCATTAATATCCTTCTTATCCATTAATATCCTTCTTATCCATTAATATCTTTCTTATCCATTAATATCATTCTTATCCAGTAATATCCTTCTTATCCATTAATATCCTTCTTACCCAGAAATATCCTTCTTACCCAGAAATATCCTTCTTATCCATTAATATCCTTCTTATCCAGTAATATCCTTCTTGCAGCTGAGCAACAACGACCAACTCGTCCTCCTGCGTGGCTGTGTCCTGGAGGTCCTTTTCCTGCGCACGGCTCTGAGGTACAACCCGGTCACCAAGGCCCTCCCTCTTCGAAACGGCCGCCAAGTCTGCAGGTCTCAGGTGTGTCATCTTTCTTTTGTCGCGTGGGTTTGGGTGGTGCATCTTTCTTATTTTTTTTAGGAGGTGTGTCTTTGTGTATTGTTTTGTTTGTTTGTTTCGAAACGGCCGCCAAGTCTGCAGGTCTCAGGTGTGTCCTCTTTCTTTTGTCGCGTGGGTTTGGGTGGTGCATCTTTCTAATCTTTTTAGGAGTTGCATCTTTATGTATCTTTTTGTTTCGAAACGGCCGCCAAGTCTGCAGGTCTCAGGTGTGTCCTCTTTCTTTTGTCGTGTGGGTTTGGGTGGTGCATCTTTCTAATCTTTTTAGGAGGTGCGTCTTTGTGTATATATCTTTTTTGTTTCGCTTATTTGTTATTGTTCTGTCATCTTTTTGTCCTGTGTATTTGGTTGGTGATTTTTTTCATTAAGTTTTTTTTACATAATAAGTAATACAAGTTTAGTGATGTTTTTTTTTTCTTCAATATAACGACATTACTTCCCTGGTAATTTAGGGGAATAGAACCATCTGTTGAACTAATATTTTTTGTCTTCATTTTGTCCTCATGATAATGTTTCCCACGTTCCTTTGCCTTCAGGTCCAGACAGCCATGGGCGGGGCACTCTGGGCACTGGTCCATCCCATGTTCGAGCTCGGCGCTTCCGTGGCACGCCTGCACCTGTCCAGCACCGAAGCGGCACTCCTGACGGCGCTGGTGGCACTGCAGACAGGTGAGTTAAGAGGGGCATTTAGACTACCTGCAGAATTAGAAGGAAGAGGAAGGAAAGACGATTTAGAACCTATGTACATTCTAAAAGATCTTGTCAAAGAAGATAGTCCAGTACCCAAACCCTTTTTTTTATTCTTGCGTTTGTATCTTACTCTTATATACTCTTTATTTCTATGCAATTCTTCATTACTTAACTACGATATGTAACGGCGACTGACCTTTTCTTTCACGCAGACCGTCCTGGCCTGACGGATATGGAGAGTGTGGAGGCGGTGCAGGACGCTCTCCTGGTGGCCTGCAAGCGATACGTGGCAACTGCGTGTCCTGAGCAGCCAATTAGGTAATTAATTTTGGTCGTGTTTGTTTTGTTTTAGGTTCATTTGTTTTGATTTGAGATTCGTCGGTATTGTTACGTGGAGGGGGGGTGGGGGTTGCATGTTCAGTGAACCGTGATCTGTTATTCTCCTCCTTTTTTCTCTTTCTCTCCTTCCTCTCGCCTTCTACTCTCACCTCTCCTCCTCTCCTCATCCCCTCTTCCCCTCTTCCCCTCTTCCCCTCTTCCCGTCTTCCCCTCCACCCCTCTACATCTCTTCCGGTCCTTCCCTCCTCCCCTCCTCTATTCCTCTCCTCCTCTCCTTCTCCCTTCCAACCCTCTACATCTTCCCTCCTCCCCTCTTCCCCACCTCCCCTCTTCCACTCCTCCTCCTCCTTTCCTCCCCCTCCTTTCCTCCTCCCCTCCTCCCCTCTTCCCCTCTTCCTCTTCTCCTCTTCTCTTCCCCTCTTCCACTCCTCTTCACCTCCTTTCCATTCCTCACATTCTATCCCCTCGATCTCCCTAATTGACCTTTGACCTTTCGCAGATGGGCCAAACTGGTGATGAAAGTGACCCACATCCGGAGCATGGCTTGCGAACACGCCGACACCATTCTCTCAGGCCACTCACTTCCCAACGTCTCGAAGCTGCTTATTCACCTCTTTCAAGATACCTGCTGACCACGCTTGGCTGTCGTTTTGTTTTTAAATTTGTGTCTAGGGGTTTAGGGGAAATATTTTGGCGACAGTTTATGGTTTGTATTGCGATTCTAGGGATTGTGGATGGATGGATTTGGTATATTACCAGTATTTCGAGTTTTTCTATGATTTGTTTTAGTTTACGCTACAAGATTTTTATACTAGGTTTTCTTTGGATGTTAAAGGGGTAACTATATTAAATTCATCTAATATGTTCATTGCGGGAAGTTGATGTGAACTTTTATCATAGGTGGTATTATATTTTCAACAATGATAATTTCACATTTTTTATCGTAATAAAATAAGTAACGAAAAACTATTATCGCAGACCAACAATAAGCATAATTTCAATTATTTCGCCAAGATGCTAGGCTCCTTAAAAACAAAATTTGTCAGAATTACAGTTTTATTTAATTTAGAACATTTTCAACCATTGTGCTATTACATGAATTCAAGGTTATTCCGGTGAGAAGGTTAGACAAGTAAGATAAATAAAAACATGACTTTCTTACATATATCCAGAAAAAAAAATGGATTATTTAATTTATCATTTTATAACTTTAAGTGCAAGTTTTATATGTACATGGAAATAAACTATCTGAAGATATTATTGTGCCTCACTTCAGCCATTTAATTTGAACAAAAAAAGCTAAGGTTTTAGCACGAAATAACAACACCATATACCAGGGGTTCCTAACCTGAGGGCCACGGATGCTTCCTTGGGGTCCCATGGAACGATATGAAAATTATTGGCCGGCTTGTTAGAATTGTGCGAGGCTCGGCCCAAAGAATATTCGTATACTTGACATGCATAAATAAAGAAATAAAGGCATATGTATCAATCTAAAATTCGTATACTCGACAATCATAAATAAAGAAATAAAAGCATATGTATCTAGACATGCATATCAACCCGGCAAATGGATGGTTAAATGTATATCTATCAGATATATAGGCAGATATGCCTTTGTTTCTGCATCTGTATTTATGAAAATTCATTGGGTCGGGCCTGGCACAATTTTAACAAACCGGCTGATGCCATCGAAGTAATGTGAATTTCATCTCACCTGCAGTACTTGCATATAATCATCTTTCGTATATCAGTAAAGTGGAATCTTTCCATGTAAAGTTTTTGTCCTGTAGTTACGGACACCATGATACTATTCTAAACTAGAAATAGCTTGAATCTGAAAAGATGACACACACTGGAAGGAGCTATAGAGATTAGTATATATTTTAGTCGGGGGACGCAAAATGAAAATAGTTAAATCACTGCTTAAGACCGTAATAACGATATGCGAATTAAATGTCGTTTATAATATTGTCAGCTACTTATATATTCATGATAATTGTTAAACATTTTACTAGCAAATAACTTTGTCGTCGAAATCATTTGAACATATATTGTCTTCATGTGTCTTTTACGAACGTTCTTTCACACAATCACATTTCTTCGGGTCTTCCATTACTCGGTCCCTTCAATGGCAATTTCCGGGCATTAAATGGTGCCTATTCGGTTATAGCAATAGTGTTCCTTTGACCTTTTCGATTATGTACGTACCGCGGATGCCTTTTAAATCTTGGTTGACTGAGTACATGTATCCACTCCTTTGAAAATTATTACATAAAGTGAATGGAAGGTTTTGTAGGTGTCTTTATAATTTCATTACGTTCTGTTTCACTTTTCATTTTATCTATTTTTTTCTTAAAATTCGAAACATTATATTTCCTTTGGTTCTATGTCTTGTCTTCTCGTTTATTTTTTCTTAGCTTATGATTCACTATCTCTTACTCCATTTTCCCTATTTTTCTCTTCATTTCCCTTTCATGAAACTTCCCATCCTCATCTTTTATTATCTTTAACTTATCGCCCCCAACCTCGTCTTTCTTTA
>NW_027213296.1:15000-25000 GCF_042767895.1 Penaeus vannamei | reverse complement strand
AGAACATTGCGTTTCATACATACAGGCATTGAGTGCGTGCGACCTAGTGGTAACTATACGGGACTCAGTGTCTCAGTCTCTACACGAAGACACCAAGGAAGGCACACCATGGATCAGACCCTTGAATCTCAAGCCTCCATGGAGTGCTCCGTCAGCTCCTCACTCTTTGTGGCGATAACCTTTCTGACCATGGTCGAGGGCGTGTTGACCCTGTTTATATACATCAAAGAGCGGCGTTTGAGGAAGAGAGAGCCGAGCCCTTTCGTGTACAGTCTGGCCGTCAGTATCACCCTGCTGTCTGCGCTCTCCTTCGCCTTCAACGTCAGACTCCTTTCGCGTTCGTGTCCAAACGACAGGAGTGTCATGTGGTGCGTCGTGTTGAACATTCTCCTGCGGTACCTGCACGTCGTCTCCTGCCTCTGCGTGACGTGTCTGGCGCTGTACCGATACCTGTACCTGTGCTGGCCCCTCCGCTACCCGATGCTGGTCACCAAGCGCCGCTGTTGCTACGTCACTCTCGCCTGCTGGACGCTGCCCTTCGCCCTGGTTGCGGTGCCGTCTGCGATCGACGGTCAGGCTCCGTGCGCTGACATGCAGGTGACGGTCTCCTTCTATGCCACCTACGTCGTCTTGTACATCCTAGGCGCCCTCGCCACCTTCGTCGCGTACCTCCTGGTGGCGCTGGAGTTCAGGAGGAAGCACCACAGAGCTTCGCCGAACGCAGACATCGCCAAGTTCGACTTCCTCGTGAAAGTGCGAACGGAGAGGTGCGCGCTCCACGTCTTCGTCCTCTACACTATCTTATCTCTCCCTCACGTGAGTACCTGCGTCTGGCATTGCTTGAGAGATAGTTTAGCGTGTATGTTTGTTTGTATGTATGTCCAGTACGTATGTATATATGTATGTATATACGTACGCCTGTATGGATGTTCGTGTGCATGGATGTCTACTCTACATACTCTGCATACATGACCGAAATCTTTCTTCCAGATCATAATGGTCGTCGTGAGCATGACCCAGGTCGAGATAGCCCAGATGAACAGGAACATCCCGGCCCTCCTGCAGCGCCTCCACCTCCTGCTGTTCCTCCCCTTCTACGCCTGGGCCAATCCCTTCTTCCGCGCCGCCCTCACCAGCTGGGCCAAGAGGACGTGGTCGAGGATGACCTGCGGAGACGGCGAGGGCGACTTCGACCTCCACAGCAACGGCACGAACGGGGACTCAGCCGAGAAGACGGAGAAGTTGCGGCAAGAACCTTCTGTCTGAGTTGGGGCGGGGCTTGTCGGTCAAACATGTACACATACATATACATGTGTGTGTGTGTGTGTGTATCGTTCCTGTAGACTGTAGGGGTTGATCATGTGTGTATGTGTGTCGTTCCTGTAGACTGTAGGGGTTGGTGGAAGGGCGTGGAGTTTAGGAGGGGGAGTGGGGTGAGGGAGAAGATGGAACGGAGCAATCTGTGGTGGAGGAGTTGAGTTTTCCACGAAGATGTCTGTGAAGATTCTCTCTCTCGCTGAATTGACAGAATTGTTTACCTTTTGTATATTTTCCCAAAGGTTTGATGAGTCACAGGCAAATTATTCATCATTAGCTTCATAAATTTCGAATCCCAAGGGCGGGTATGTGATTCGTCCCACCTCCTGCTGTACCATTGAGCTGATAAGTCCCGTATGACTTCATTGTTGTGAATTGTACATTGTGAATAATGATGTAAATTGTGATATTTTGTAATTAGCATGTTTTTTATATGTATATACCCGAAATGTGCATTAGCATTTATGTAAATAGGAGGAAATCCATTTTATGATTATTGGTATGATAGCATGTTTTTTATATGTATATACCCGATATATGTATTAGTATGTATGTATATATGAGGAAGTGAATTTTATGATTATTGGTATGTTGGTATGAGGTGATAATTGATATGTAAATATACAAAAAAAAAATATTTTGAAGAGAGGAGAAATTGAATTCAAAGTGGATGTGTTAGGAATCTCTTCATAGGTTTAAAGAACATGGATGCTAGTCTTTAGATTAATTGGCGAGACATCTTTTATATTGTGAATGTAGAAAAAGATTTAAAGTTACGAAAAGATGAAACGCCATTGATAACTATACGTATATATATATATATATATATATATATATATATATATATATATATATATATATATATATATATATATATATATATTATACCCTATTCTCTCTTAATCACAAAGGACACGTACACACACACACACACACTCACACACACACACACAAACACACACACACAAACACACACACACTACACAAACACACGCACACACACACAAACACACACAAACACACCCTACACACACACACACACACACACACACACACACACACTCACTCACACACACACATATACACAAACACACACACACACACACACAAACACTCACACACGCACACACACACACACAAACACCCTACACACCCACACACACACACACACAAACACACACACACGCACACACACAAGCACGCATAATCAGTCGCCAGAACACTGATTTCGCAACACGTGGTTTTTCCCAAGCAGGATAACCCTTATCTCTTGCTGGACGTCGGGGTCTCTCTCTCCTCGACGGCCGTTCTTGTTTCAGAAAATCGTAGCTTAGTGTGCTGCTTAGAAGATGATAGTAGTTATGATATATGTACAGTGCGCAGATGCACTTAACCAATCTGCGTATATACAGTATATGTGTGTGTGTGTGTGTATATATATATATATGTATATATATATATATATATATATATATATATATATATATATATATATATATATATATATATATATATATATATATATATTATATATATATATATAATTATGTATGTATGTATGTATGTATGTATATATGTTATGTAGGCACACACACACATACACACACACACACACACACACACACACACATGTACACACACACTGACACGCACACGCACACATACGCACATAGATCTTTTGTATGTGTGTATGCATAAGTATATGTATATACACACACACGCACACGCGCACGGATACACACACATACATATATATGCATACGCACACATATATATATGTGTGAGTGTGTGTGCATCTAAGATGAGAGATATGTCTATTATACTTTGTTATCATTATTATTATTGTCATAACACTTGCAAATATATGTAAGTACATGAATATGTTAATGATACGATAATTTGCCTAGTGTAAGTTATAATGCTCAGGAATTACCGATTAAGAAAAGGAGAAGCGTAGATGAAGGGGGGGGGGGGGGAGAATGCTACAAACTCAATCACTATAACATGTAGAAAAGTATGAATGAAAATGAACATCTTCACCATACGAGAGATGTATCGGTTTCGTGTATATCTTCGTCAGTCACTATCATTTTTGATTGAAAGACTCGGTGCTTCAATTATCTGTCTGTCGATCAACTTGATTCAGATTAAAGCAACAATAAAACCTAATTTGCTGTTCTGAAATTGTATTAATTGTGATCTTGCATTGAGGTTGGAGGTGGGAAATATATATTTTGAGGAGTGTATATATCTTAGAAATATAAAAACGCTAAAACTGTGAATATTGTTTTTATTCTATCCTGCTTTGTACAGACCAAACTAAAAAGCCGTCACATAAAAAATATTCTTCGTCAGTTTCGTCCTTTTCCTTCTCCTTCTCCTTCTTCCTCTTCCTCTTTTTCTCTTTTTTATAATTACGCAACACTGATTTTAAAAAAAACATAGGGAGAATGATAACCTCATATACTTGGAAGATTGCGCAACACGGATCTAAAAGCATAGGAAGGGCGATAAACTTATACACTTTTATTGATTACGCAACACGGATCTAAAATCAAAAGCAGAGAAGTGATACTGACTAAAGGACACGAAATCCCGTTCTAAAATTCCGGATAGGATGTCTGTTGAACAAGCTGTCACGTATTTAGGGTTTCTGTCGTTTATTATTATCATCCTACAGTTCTTGGTAAGTACAGATCGGAAGGATAAAATTGTCAGACTATGTATGTACTAATTAAACCGTACTATTCAAGGAAAAATGTATGCGTCCGTGTTTGCGTTTGTTTGTTTCAGTGTGTGGGTGTGGGTGGGTGGGTGTGTGTGTGTGTGGGTGTGCGTGTGCGTGCGTGTGCGTGTGTGTGTGTGTGTGTGTGTGTGCAGGGGTGCGTGCGTGCGTGCGTGTGTGTGCGTGTGTGCACCGAACCCACTTTCGGGGGGAAAAAAAACAAGATACGAACAAAAGCAAGAGAAATACCACTACTTTATCATACAACTCCCACCCCCTCCTCCATCACTCCCTCCTGACAAGTGGCCGCCGCGTACAGTAGTACCCTCTTCTCTCTCCTATTAACGTCCTCGATACATTCTGCATGACACTGTTGCTTGGCTAGAACGAAACAAAATACCGTGGGATTCGAAAAGTTTCTCCGATACTCCGTGTCTTAACTGCCAGTTTCGTAAGGGTCTTTTTGGTGAAAAAATGCTAGTTTGATTGATATTTACGGTGATTTCGAGTGTCTTAACTGCCAGTTTCGTAAAGGTCTATTTTGGGGGGAAAATAATGCTAGTTTGATTGATATTTACGGTGATAATAGCCAAGTAGAAAAGGGTTAATTTCACCGACTAGAAAGCATCGACCGGACAGTGCCATTTGTAGTATAAAAATAGTATTAATGAGCTTTTGTATGATTTAATAGCTGTTACAAAATTGTTGTCAATGCATGTCAAAAGTTAGTGAGAAAAGCGTCATGTTTGAAGTGTTATTTCCTTGTTTAGTGAGTTCTTCGTGTTCTGGCTAGTTAGAGGATTTTATTGAAGCATCTGACGAATTAAAGTCATTTATTGTTTCAGTATAGTATATTATAAACGGTATATTATATTATAAACGGTATAGTATATTATAAATATTGATTTCAACATCAATACGGATTCAAATACATTATTAAGAAGATGAAAAAAACAACCATAACCTGATTTTTTCACATATTAGAAGAACCAGTGTTAATATCAATACCTGTATATCATATTTTTCTTCTCTAGCCACCTTTATTTTTAAGAACAGTGTTATAATCGTGATTATTAAGAAGAAAAAACAACCATAAACTGATTTTTTTTTTTTTTTTTTTTTTTTTACATATTAATTAAAAGAACCGGTATTAATATCAATATCTGTGTATATCCCTTTTTTCTTCTCCAGCCACCGTTATTTTTAAGAACAGTGTTATAATCGTGTACATTATTAAGAAAATGAAGAAAAAACAACCATAACCTGATTTTTTCTTTTCTTTTCTTTTACATATTAAAAGAACCGGTATTAATATCAATATCTGTATATCATTTTCTTCTCCAGCCACCATTATTTTTATGAACAGTGTTATAATCGTGAACATTATTAAGACGAAGAAAAAACAACCATAACCTGATGTTTTTCTTTTTTCTTTTTTTTCTTTTTTTTACATATTAAAAGAACCGGTATTAATATCAATATCTGTGTATATCCCTTTTTTCTTCTCCAGCCACCGTTATTTTTGAGAACAGTGTTATAATCGTGAACATTATTAAGATGAAGAAAAAACAACCATAACCTGATGTTTTTTCTTTTTTCTTTTTTTTCTTTTTTTTACATATTAAAAGAACCGGTATTAATATCAATATCTGTATATATCCCTTTTTTCTTCTCCAGCCACCGTTATTTTTAAGAACAGTGTTATAATCGTGAACATTACAGCGGGGACTTTCGACACACCTCGCTCGTCTGCCGGTGAGATGTCGTCGACCGTGCCAAGAATATAGTGCATTTCCACATCATCTCGGGACAGTCACACCATAAGATACCGTGTGACAAACAGGTTATTGTGGTATTTGTTCCGTGTGGATGAACTGAGGTACTGTCCTTTATTTTCTAAATGTTTGGAAAGTATACTGTATTTATTTATTTATTTTTGTTAGTGGATATTGTTTCTCCTGAGGAGTATTTGCAGTGAACGTCGGGGAAATTTGAAGTTCTGTGACACTGCGCCAAAGGTTATGTTAAATTTGTGCAATTTGGACTGGGAAATCATTTTATTAATGTGTTCCTCATGTCGGTCTTAAAAAGAATTGGTTCTTGAAAAACAAGTTACGTTTACATTGCATTTTAAAGAACAAACACAAGGAATTTTCGACGCTAATGTAAGAAAGAAAAAGCTCTCTAAGTGTTCTGTCAAGGATAAATAATGGATAGCAACCCCTATATTCATCCCAAATATGTGCCGAGTACAGCAGTAGGGAATATGTTTCTAAAAAGTGTGAACAAGAAATTGTTTCTGGGCGTGGATTATGAACAGGCTTTGGGAGATCTCAAGATGAACTGTCCCCTTGTTCCTGCCCTTTATATAACACTCAGTCTCCTAACGATGAGTGAGTGTGTACTGACGATATTTATATACATTATGGACCGACGTCTGAGGAAAAGGACACCAAGCCCTTTCGTGTACAGTCTGGCAGTTAGTATTGCTTTGCTGTCGGCCATTTCTTTCATTTTCAACGTCAAGCTTCTCGTGTATTCGTGTCGGAACAAGCGAACCACGGAATGGTGCGTCGCTTTGTCTATTCTCCTGCGGTACCTGCACGTCGTCTCCTGCTTCTGCGTGACGTGTCTGGCGCTGTACCGATACCTGTACCTGTGCTGGCCCCTCCGCTACCCGATGCTGGTCACCAAGCGCCGCTGTTGCTACGTCACTCTGGCCTGCTGGACGCTGCCCTTCGCCCTGGTTGCGGTGCCGTCTGCGATCGACGGTCAGGCTCCGTGCGCTGACATGCGGGTGACAGTCTCCTTCTATGCCACTTACATCGCCCTGTACACCTCAGGGGCCCTCGCCACCTTCGTCGCGTACCTCCTGGTGGCGCTGGAGTTCAGGAGGAAGCGCCTCGCCTTGGCTCTCGGGGGCGACGCGGCGAGGGGCGACCGCCTAGTGAAAGTCCGGACCGAGAGATCCGCGCTGTCAGTCCTCGCTCTCTACGCCGTCCTGTCCCTCCCTCACGTGAGTACGCAATCCGCCCCCGACTCCCTTGCCTTTGAACCCACATCAATACTGCAAAATTCAGACCATAAATGATACGGCATATCATGTGAATCTCAATTTCCGAATCTTACCATCCACGATAGCTTTGAAACCGCGTGAAACCTAACTCGAACCCATACCTTAACGCAACATACCAGACATAAATCTCCATTTCTCATCCTCCCATACTTTTAAACCTTTGAAGACCACTCGCATCAGAAAAGAAGCCGAACCATAGATTAATACTATCAAAAGTCTCGGTTTCCAGATTATAATGTTGCTGGTGACGCGTATGGGCAACGGTCGAGCATCCGCAGTTAACCTAGACAGCGCCTCACTGCTAAACAGGCTCCACTTACTGCTGTTCCTTCCCTTCTATGCCTGGGCGAACAAACTCTTCCGCACCGCCCTTATTGCTAGGGCCAGAAGGATGCACTTTCGAAAGTATAATGCCGAGGACCTCTGTCTACGAAAGAAAGGTAGGGATAGGGTGAGCGTGGTGAATCGTCCGGGAACTACGGTAAGTCACAGGCCGTTTATAATCATTTCGTTACCTACGTGTTGTGTAAACCGACCCAAGTTATTTCGTGTTCTGGTTGATGAATTTGCAGGAGAGGAATGCAGCACGTGTTATGGCCGAGCTGTTGCATGTAATGACAAGTGACGTTTTGCTCGACGAGACTGGTGTACTGCATGTAATGGAATATTCTACTTGGTGACAAATATGGCAATGGGCTTGTTGCCTGGCGGATTCTTTTGCTGCTAGGCCATGCCTTATGACTGTAAATAAATGTGCTTGCTGAAGGCATATACACATGCATTTATACATATTCATATATATACTATATGCATGTATATGCAAACCCATATCATATGATTGTATACACAATTCGCGCACTCACACACACACCTGTAATAACTGGAAATAACTGGAAAAGTCACTAGAGAAAACGTTTCCACACATGAACCGTATTCATGTTGACAAATGTGTAAAGGTATGAATGAGAACGAATATCTTCACAATACAAGAGATGTATTTAACCGGTTTCGATTATATCTTCGTCAGAAATACATGTATTTCTGACGAAGATATAATCGAAACCGGTTAAATACATCTCTTGTATTGTGAAGATATTCGTTCTCATTCATACCTTTCCACGTCTCCACACATATCTAGGGGAGAATAGACTAATCAAGATAACTGAATGAGTATACGACCACCCTGACTGGACGCAGCCTTTCCATATATCAGCCTCAAATCCCCGCCGTTGCAGCTGACTTAAAGTAATTACTTACCAAACAACCAAGGCTAAAAATCCTAAATTATCGATAGCACCTTTTGCTAAATGGAGCTTTTGAAGTGCATACCTATAAAACACCTTTATGCCACATTCCTTTAGTCATATGGATTTCAGTGTGACCAAATAATGCTCACACAGACATACTTAAGAATGAGGCTAATTCTATCAGCTCGAAAATCTATCACTTGGAAAAGAGTGTCAGCGAACAACCTCACCCACGAAAATGAAGCTAACATCCCACATGATTATACAAAGGACCAAAAACATAGCGTCTTTTTGATCCAACAAACCCAGTCTTCAATGAGACTGAAAAAAAAGAAAAAAAGAAGGGTATAGATGTAATTCCTTTGTATCTAAGGGGAACCTTACACCAGAAAGCAAAACAATAATTGATGTTAATTATTTGCTCCGTGCATTTTAATAATCAAACTGAAATTTAAATGTCGTACAGCAATAGGGGAATCATTGAATTAATTAGGAGTGGCAGTATCAATGATGACAAAAGCATAACGAATTGATATGTAAATATATGATAATAATTATCATTCAGCCTATTTATAATGAAATAAAGGCCAGAAGTAATAAAATCCCAAAAGTCGAAAAAACGGCAAAATCTAGCGTATTACAGCTTTTTGCGAGAAACGTCGAAAAAAAAACTTTTCGCTTTTTAAAAGGTAAATGGACAAACTTATATTTAAACTATATAATATGGGTTGACATGTAAATATATCATCATGTAGGGACATAAACTCATATTTAAACTATGTAGCATGTAAATATAGCCATCATTTAAATACACAAACTTTTATCTATATTATATAACATAATATTCTAAAAGGTTTACATGTAGATATATCCATCATATAAATTATGATATAGTTTTCTAAATGGGTTTACATGTATATATATCCTTCACGAAAATACACGAATTTAAATTTAAACTCTATAACATATTCTAAATCAATGTTATATTCGAACTCTATAACATGATATTCCAGATGGTTTTACATGTATATATATATATATATATATCTATCACGAAAATACACGAATTTAAATTTAAACTGTATAACATATTCTAAATGAATATGTTATATTCGAACTCAATAACATGATATTCCAGATGGTTTTACATGTATATATATCTATCACGAAAATACACGAATTTAAATTTAAACTCTATAACATATTCTAAATCAATGTTATATTCGAACTCTATAACATGATATTCCAGATGGTTTTACATGTATATATATATATATATATATATATCCTTCACGAAAATACACGAATTTAAATTTAAACTAGAACATGATATTCTAAATGGTTTATGTAAATTATTTAACATGTAAATATATCCATCACGTAAAAACATCACAACGAAGAATAAACATAAATCGTGTTAAAATCCGTTTACAAATCGTATTTTCTACGGACGTGACTAATTTTCACAAAAATGGAAAAAAGGGGGAAGTTTTTTTCAGAATCGTTTGTAGTGTTATTAATAGCTTGCGTTACGGATATGGGAGGGTCGGTTATTGAAAATTCTTTCCTTAAATAGAAGACCGAAAAAACATGCGCCTTTTTCAGTTGTTTTTTCTTTTTTTCCTTCTTTTCTTT
>NW_027213296.1:0-7500 GCF_042767895.1 Penaeus vannamei | reverse complement strand
GTTTATCATCACATCTCGCCCGTTATGTCCAAAAAACATCACTAATTAATGCTAATATATTTCTTTTCTCTTTTCTCACACCCACAGTAGCCCGAATCACTGCTACTGCACTACATCAGCGGAAGAGAAAGACATTGCGCAGCTGAGTCCCTTCTGGCCGCGGAAACTCTCTCACGCTGCTGCCACCACGAGAGAAAAACAGGAAATTGTAAGTATTTGATAATTATAACTCAACGATAAATTAGTCCAAAGGGGAGGGGTGATAATGGTGAATTTTATGAGTGACTGGTCTAAGTTCAGCGACTTTTCTCTAAGGCACAACTTGAACCCAGGAGATCGTGTACATGCTGACCCACGGGTGCCAGAAGTCCAAACCTGAGGATGGCACTCTGGAGACCCGATTCCCATTCCTGGAGTTCCCGTTCCCGGGCGTGAGGGCGGTGGCAGCCACGGAGGGACCGCGGTGCATCAAGACGCACCTGCCTCGCCATCTCCTGCCGAAGTCCTTCGCTTCGTCGGGAGCCAAGGTCAGTCGGTAAGGATCTGTTATGGGAGGGAGAGGGGAAGGACAGGTCATCTTTTTCGTTATTATCATTATTCCTATTGTTATTATTATTATTTTCTCAATTATGATTATTTTCTTTGTGATAGTTATTATTGTCGTTACTATCATTATCGTTATTATCATTATCATTTTGCGTAAGGAAACGGATTTTTAGTGTGAAATAAATATTAATTTCTTCTGATGTTGGGAAGACATTCCCCTCTTCATCAATGCCTCATTCTGAATCAGTGCCCAATCTAATCTGCTTTCTTTCTCTCATGACCCTTGACCTCGGCAAATGGTCGACGTGACCTGTCTTGCTATCACTTCACAGGCAAAAAAAAAAAAAAAAAGAAAAAAAAAAGGTATAGGTTACAAACTCCCTCTCGAGATGGGTCAGTAGGTCAGGATTACTCTCTCTCTCTCTCTCTCTCTCTCTCTCTCTCTCTCTCTCTCTCTCTCTCTCTCTCTCTCTCTCTCTCTCTCTCTCTCTCTCTCTCTCTCTCTCTCTCTCTCTCTCTCTTTCTCTCTCTCTCTGTATCTCTCTCTCTCTCCGATTTTTTCTTTTTTTCTATCTTTTTTTCTTTTTTGAGAAGTGATGTAACGAACGACACCACCTGACTAAACCTTGCCTCCCAGACCTAGATGTTACACCGGAAAAATAAATCACAAATCTTGTTTATTTCCAAAGCCTCGATCACATGGCCGCCATTTTGATATCGAGACGATGCACGTTCGCCCTTTTGCAGTATCGGCGTTCATCAGCTGATTGTAGTTGACGTGAAGCAGTCTCAGGGGCACGAGGTTTGCTCTGTGTGTTTTGGTAGTTATAAATCTAGCCGTTGTGGCGCTAGGGGTTGCGTTTCTGGCGGGAATTTTGAAATCCGGTGTTTTAGATTTGTCGTAGATGGGGATTTAGCGATATAAAAAAAATTGAGTCGACATTTTTTTGGGAAAAATGTACTTTTTTGTTGTTTTTTTTTTTGTTTTTTGTTTTTTGCCTCTGTTGGTGGCTATAGGTTCATTCATTAAGCCAGTGGTTTTTAACCTTACGGGCGTCAGTAATTTCCAAGCAGGTTAAGCGATCTTCGGAAAAGCAAGAATTTCTCCAATTCTGTTCATTATTCTCCTAACGACAGCATGGCCAAATGAGAACTTTAATAGTAATGTGACTGATTCATACCCAATAAAAAGACTTGGAACATATTTTAGGCCCTCAAAGGTCAAAGTAATAGAGGCGTGGTAGTAAAAGTGAAAGGTGGGTATTTTAGATACATAAATGAGTGTACAAGTTTAGAAATACGCACACAAACACACACACATACATACATACACATACACACCCACACACACACACACACACAGACACACACACACACACACACACACACACACACACACACACACACACACACACACACACACACACACACATACAAACACATATAGTCAAAATGTTTGTGTGAATGTATGCATTTGGTAATTAAATATCGTATTAAGACTTCTCTAAAATGTGAAATACTTTCGTTCGTCTGATTTTGGCTGTGAATACAAACGAAGATGGATAAAGATAGACTAATAAAGATAAACTGATAGCCAGAAATAGGCTGATAAACATATACAGATAAACCATTGAGCAGAAGGATACATTTAGAAACAAACTGATGGAGTTGGATGAAAAGGCATGTAAACTGGGTGATATATATGAATATACTCGAATATACTGGTTATATACTGGTTTGCTCTGCATATCTCTCTCTCTTTCTTTCTTTCTTTCTTTCTCTCTCTCTCTCTCTCTCTCTCTCTCTCTCTCTCTCTCTCTCTCTCTGTCTCTGTCTCTCTGTCTCTCTGTCTCTCTCTCTCTCTGTCTCTCTCTCTCTCTCTCTCTCTCTCTCTCTCTCTCTCTACACACACACACACACACACACACACACACACACACACACACACACACATATATATATATATATATATATATATATATATATATATATATATGTGTGTGTGTGTGTGTGTGTGTGTGTGTGTGTGTGTGTGTGTGTGTGTTATATAACTTTACAAAAAACTATAATAATAATCCCTGACATGACCTCAGGTATATGACTTCCCCCCCCCCCCCCAAAAAAAAAAATACTCTGACTTGACCTCGCCCTCCTCTCCCACAGGAAAGGTCGGCGGATGGAGGGAGAGTCTCAGCGCCGAGCAGATCGAGGCCTTCCAGCGGTGGGAAGACAGGCACTTGGCACACTCCGATTTTCGCTTCACGTTCACGTCCGGGGAGGCGAGGGAGTGAGCGAGGAGTGGAAGGAAGGAGTGAGAGGGGAGAAGAGAAGAGGAGGTGGGGGAGGAGAGGAGAAAGGGAAGGGTGAGCGAGGAATGGAAGGAAGAGGGAGAGGGGAGAAGAGGTGGAGGAGGAGAAGGAGAGGAGAGAAAGAAGGGTGTGTGAGAAAAGGAGGAAGGAGGGAGAGGAGAGAAGAGGTGGGGGGGGAGGAGGAGGAGGAGGAAAGGAGAAGAAGAGTGTGTGAGAAATGGAGGAAGGAGGGAGATGAGAGAAGATGTGTGAGGAGGAAGTAGAGGAGAAAAAGAAGAGTGAGTGAGAAATGGAGAAAGGAGGAAGAGGAGAGAAGAGGTGGGGGAGGAGGAGGAGGAGAGGAGAAAGGGAAGGGTGAGCGAGGAATGGAAGGAAGTAGGAGAGGAGAGAAGAGGAGGTGGGGGAGGAGGAGGAGAGGAGAGAAAGAAGAGTGAGTGAGAAAAGGGGGAAGGGGGGAGAGAAGAGAAGAGGTGGGGGAGGGGGGGGAGGAGGAGAGGGGAAAGGGAAGGGTGAGAGAGGAAGGGAAGGGAGAGGGAGAGGGGAGAAGAGGTGGGGGAGGAGAAGAGGAGGAGGATAGGAGAAAAAAAAGAGTGAGTGAGAAATGGAGGAAGGAGGGAGAGGAGAGAAGACGTGGAGGAGGAGGAGGAGGAGGAGAGGAGAAAGGGAAGGGTGAGTGAGAAATGGAAGGAAGGAGTGAGATGAGAGAAGAGGTGGGGGAGGAGGAGGAGGAGAGGAGAAAGGGAAGGGTGAGCGAGGAGTGGAAGGAAGAGGGAGAGGAGAGAAGAGGTGGGGGAGGAGGAGGAGAGGAGAAAAAGAAGAGTGAGTGAGAAATGGAAGGAAGAGGGAGAGGGGAGGAGGAGGAGGAGGAGAGGAGAAAGGGAAGGGTGAGTGAGGAATGGAAGGAAGAGGGAGAGGGGGAGAAGAGGTGGGGGAGGAGGAGGAGAGGAGAAAGGGAAGGGTGAGCGAGGAATGGAAGGAAGAGGGAGAGGGGAGAAGAGGTAGGAGGAAGAAAGAGAGGAGAAAAAGAAGAGTGTGTGAGAAAAGGAGAAAGGAGGGAGAGGAGAGAAGAGGTGGGAGGAGGAAGTAGAGGAGAAAAAGAAGAGTGAGTGAGAAATGGAGGACGGAGGTGTATATATATATATATATATATATATATATATATATATATATATATATATATATGCCATTGGCAAATTTTTGTAATAACATTAATTTTTCTCAATGATTGTCACAAAACTATCATGGAAATTTTTGAAATAAAAAGAAGTGCATTATTTCCCAATTACTGTCCTTTAACATAATTTTGTAATTTGTTCTAAAATATCTCTTTGGTATATCCACCACCACCCGGGATTTTGGGTTTGGAGAAAACCCCGGGAAATTTTTTATTTTCTATAAGGCATATCATACGAAGAATGACTTCACAATTCTTTAGGCTCGTGGGGTGGCCTGACTTTTCCCTCTATTAAGTGCGTTTCCTGAGTATCTGTTAGTTAAAAAAAAAGACAGACTAAGTTTATTACCCAGTAAGTCAACATCAAAGAAATTAAACCTTTTGATTCATTCTCCCTCAGTCCCCCAGAAAAAAATAAAAACAATTTTAGATCCATTCAGTCATGATGTTGTTCCTTGGCAAGAGAGAATTACTTTTGATTTCCCTCGCTACTATTCGTGTTTTTTAACCTTATTTTGGTATCTTTGAAATTCCGGACTGAGAATTGTATTCTGGGTGCATCATAGAAAATATATTTCTTGATCAATATTTTTTTTATCATTATCATTCTCAGGGTATGCAGAAAAAACGACATACAAAATAACTGCATTAACGAAAATGGATATACAAATAATTACTAATACTCTGCATGACTAAAAAGATTTATATACTTGTCCCTTCTGCTTCGGATCATCAATATTCCAGGGACGATCTAGTCTTGTTGTATATCTTGAAAAAATAAAAGTGTGGGAACAAATTCCAAGACTAAAACCTGAGTTCGGGTCACCATGGAAGATAATGCAAGGAAAAAATTCAGGTCCCCTTTTTGTCTCCTTGAAAACTGTTTACAATGACGTCTAAACATAGTAAAAAATGCTATAATTATTTTATATTGCAATCACTTACTGATTAATGTTTAGACCATGATATGCAAACAAAGAATATATGAATAGTTACACGAGATGCAGCTACTGCACAATAGAACCTTATGCTCCTGACAGACGACTATATAGCATAAGTAGCAAGTCCCATTATTTTTATAGTCCAAAGAGGGGCAGATCTGACATCTCATATCTACACAGGCTCTGGTTCTCTGACTGCTGCATGGCATCTTCTTCGACAAACCAGATTGTTTGATGAGCTTCCGGGTGTTCCTCCTCAGCAACATGATCCAGAACCAAATCACGTCCCACGGCTGCATGAGAGTCTTCGCAACTTCCAGCAGAAATGTTCTAGTGATTCCCGTCCTTCTTGTATCCTTCTGCAGTTCCTCGCATGTTCAAAATGTTCATGAACCAACTTATGGGTCACCTTTCTTTATTTTCTGAGTGGAGCAGAGGAACCATAGGCGGTTGAATGTGTCCACACCACCTTTTCTGACGATGCAGTTGTGTAGGGGCTTAGTCTTCACTTTATCTCCCATAGTGCGGTGGCGAGTCGTGAGAATGACCACAAACTTCGTATTACTTTTCGAACACAAACTTGGTACTACTTTTCGATCTCAAACTTGTTATTACTTTTCGACCTCAAACTTGGTACTACTTTTCGACCTCAAACTTGGTATTACTTTTCGCACACAAACTTCGTATTACTTTTCGAACACAAACTTGGTACTACTTTTCGACCTCAAACTTGGTACTACTTTTCGGCCTCAAACTTGGTACTACTTTTCGACCTCAAACTTGGTACTACTTTTCGACCTCAAACTTGGTATTACTCTTCGACCTCAAACTTGGTACTACTTTTCGACCTCAAACTTGGTACTACTTTTCGACATCAAACTTGGTATTACTTTTCGACATCAAACTTGGTATTCCTTTTCGGCTTCAACACTGTCATCATCGTCCTTTCAATGTAACTCTGTTCACTTTAAACAATATGTAATATCTTTGTGGCTAAATAAACATTTTGAATCTGAATCTGAATTCATGGTGGAAGAAGCATGTCGTCCCTCCTGGCCGTTCCCCCTTTGAAGGAGTTCACCTCGGCAAGGAAGTGAAGTTATGGCTCACCTGCGCATAGGAGTCTGAGTCTGAAGAAGAGACAGGCTGGAAAAAAACCCTTACGCGCCAGCCTTACTTTGGCCCAACTAGACACTCCAAGACACTCATTAGTCTAACCAACAATCAAATAATTTTATGTAAGAATTCTTAACACTTTGATATTTGGTTGGTATTCCGTTCCTCTTTCAGCGTAGAAAATACATTTAATTAAATAACGAATCAAAGATTTCGACATGTATGTATACATGAATGGACACACACACACACACACACACACACACATATATATATATATATATATATATATATATATATATATATATATATATATATATATATATATATATATATATATGCATGTATATGTGTATATATACAAATATATGTGCTGTGTATATATGTATGTACATGTACATATACGCATATACATATACACGCGCGTTTGTGTGGGTATAAATTTAGACCGTATAAAAATTCTCCTTAAAAAAGAAGGAAAGAAACAAAAGAAAACTAACCAGAGTGCTTCCCGTGACGCTCACCCTTCCCGCATCCAACCTCTCTACGTCCGAAAAAGAAATAAATAACTCACGTTTTCTTGCCATTTCCGGCGTTTCGTATATCTCCGTCAACGAGCAGGAAGCAAACCTCTTTTCCCCGAACACATGATAATACATGTATTGATGATAACGCCTTTATTAGGAACGTGACTGAACACCTTGTCCTCCGATTTTCCAAGAAACCTGTTTGTTTAATATGTTTATTTTCCTCTACCTGTTTCAAGAATAAGGGGAAGGGTATTTATAACAGTCAAAAGACAAGATTTGGGTAATTTTTTTTGGTGTATTGTCTTGTATATGGACTATCAAAGTGTCTCCGAGCTGTGTTAAAGATAAATGTATAGGGTGAGAGGGAGAGACAGAAATAATATTTATACCGACACCTTTTGGCTGATTTCCTGTGTTGAGAAGAAGAGCGCAAAGTGTGTCTGTGTTATATATATATGTATATATATATATATATATATATATATATATATATATATATATATATATATATATATATATATATATATATGTGTGTGTGTGTGTGTGTGTGTGTGTCTGTGTGTCTGTGTGTCTGTGTTTGTGTCTGTGTCTGTGTCTGTGTCTGTGTGAGTGTGTGTGTGTGTGTATGTGTGTGTGTGTATGCGAGTGTGTGAGCGCGTGTATAAATGCACGCACACACTGCTATCCATAAACATTAAGTGAAAAAGAAGACTATCTCAGGAGTCATCTTGACATTAGACCAGACAAGTAAAATTTGCTTGAAATATCATTCGCGAGATATTCAGCGCATTTTATCAAGAAACATTGGTTCAACTGGAAAAGGTTTAAGTGGCAAGTGAAATACATTGGGTTCTCAGAAATATGGCTTTCGTCTTTCTTATTAT
>NW_027213295.1:20000-25000 GCF_042767895.1 Penaeus vannamei | reverse complement strand
AGAAACATGGCTTAGTAGGGGTCAGAGGAGGAGATGGTGGAAAGGTAGTAAAGATGGAAATATAGAAAGAATGAGTAAGAAGAAACAAAGAAACAAACAAAGCATAATGTGTAGGAAAAGATGGAGATGAAAAGACCCAAAAAAAATACGCATTTTATGAAACAGAAGACGGGGTAGAAAAAAAATAAAAAAAAATATAAAAGCATTTTACAAGTCGGTTGTTTATGACACCAATTCTATCGATTCACAAAGTGTCAAGACATTACCCAGAAAGACTAGTTATTACGTCACATTCAATTGAGGTAAGTTATTCTGTACATTCTTTTTATTTCTCAATATAAAGCTATTTCTTCGGATACGACATCAATTCATCAAGTCCGTCGAAGTGGGAAAATAATATCATAAATCCATTTGTTTATCTATCTTTATCTCTGTCGTTTTAAGAGAATGATTGACAGGTTCGAGGTGGGAAAATAATATCTTAAATCCATTTGTTTATCTATCTTTATCTCTGTCGTTTTAAGAGAATGATTGACAGGTTCGAGGTGGGAAAATAATATCTTAAATCCATTTGTTTATCTATCTTTATCTTTGTCGTTTTAAGAGAATGATTGACAGGTTCGAGGTGGGAAAATAATATCTTAAATCCATTTGTTTATCTATCTTTATCTCTGTCGTTTTAAGAGAATGATTGACAGGTTCGAGGTGGGAAAATAATATCTTAAATCCATTTGTTTATCTATCTTTATCTTTGTCGTTTTAAGAGAATGATTGACAGGTTCGAGGTGGGAAAATAATATCTTAAATCCATTTGTTTATCTATCTTTATCTTTGTCGTTTTAAGAGAATGATTGTATGAAGTGCGTTTCTGTCGTAGAGATGATGATATGAAGTGCGTTTCTGTCGTAGAGATGATTGTATGAAGTGCGTTTCTGTCGTAGAGATGATTGTATGAAGTGCGTTTCTGTCGTAGAGATGATTGTATGAAGTGCGTTTCTGTCGTAGAGATGATGATATGAAGTGCGTTTCTGTCGTAGAGATGATTGTATGAAGTGCGTTTCTGTCGTAGAGATGATTGTATGAAGTGCGTTTCTGTCGTAGAGATGATGATATGAAGTGCGTTTCTGTCGTAGAGATGATGATATGAAGTGCGTTTCTGTCGTAGAGATGATGATATGAAGTGCGTTTCTGTCGTAGAGATGATTGTATGAAGTGCGTTTCTGTCGTAGAGATGATTATATGAAGTGCGTTTCTGTCGTAGAGGAGATTATATGAAGTGCGTTTCTGTCGTAGAGATGATTATATGAAGTGCGTTTCTGTCGTAGAGATGATTATATGAAGTGCGTTTCTGTCGTAGAGATGATTATATGAAGTGCGTTTCTGTCGTAGAGATGATTACATGAAGTGCGTTTCTGTCGTAGAGATGATTATATGAAGTGCGTTTCTGTCGTAGAGATGATGATATGAAGTGCGTTTCTGTCGTAGAGATGATGATATGAAGTGCGTTTCTGTCGTAGAGATGATGATATGAAGTGCGTTTCTGTCGTAGAGATGATGATATGAAGTGCGTTTCTGTCGTAGAGATGATGATATGAAGTGCGTTTCTGTCGTAGAGATGATGATATGAAGTGCGTTTCTGTCGTAGAGATGATGATATGAAGTGCGTTTCTGTCGCAGAGATGATTATATGAAGTGCGTTTCTGTCGTAGAGATGATGATATGAAGTGCGTTTCTGTCGTAGAGATGATGATATGAAGTGCGTTTCTGTCGTAGAGATGATTAAATGAAGTGCGTTTCTGTCGTAGAGATGATGATATGAAGTGCGTTTCTGTCGCAGAGATGATTATATGAAGTGCGTTTCTGTCGTAGAGATGATGATATGAAGTGCGTTTCTGTCGTAGAGATGATGATATGAAGTGCGTTTCTGTCGTAGAGATGATGATATGAAGTGCGTTTCTGTCGTAGAGATGATTACATGAAGTGCGTTTCTGTCGTAGACATGATTACATGAAGTGCGTTTCTGTCGTAGAGATGATGATATGAAGTGCGTTTCTGTCGTAGAGATGATGATATGAAGTGCGTTTCTGTCGTAGAGATGATGATATGAAGTGCGTTTCTGTCGTAGAGATGATGATATGAAGTGCGTTTCTGTCGTAGAGATGATTAAATGAAGTGCGTTTCTGTCGTAGAGATGATGATATGAAGTGCGTTTCTGTCGTAGAGATGATGATATGAAGTGCGTTTCTGTCGTAGAGATGATGATATGAAGTGCGTTTCTGTCGTAGAGATGATGATATGAAGTGCGTTTCTGTCGTAGAGATGATGATATGAAGTGCGTTTCTGTCGTAGAGATGATTACATGAAGTGCGTTTCTGTCGTAGACATGATTACATGAAGTGCGTTTCTGTCGTAGAGATGATGATATGAAGTGCGTTTCTGTCGTAGAGATGATGATATGAAGTGCGTTTCTGTCGTAGAGATGATGATATGAAGTGCGTTTCTGTCGTAGAGATGATGATATGAAGTGCGTTTCTGTCGTAGAGATGATGATATGAAGTGCGTTTCTGTCGTAGAGATGATGATATGAAGTGCGTTTCTGTCGTAGAGATGATTATATGAAGTGCGTTTCTGTCGTAGAGGAGATTATATGAAGTGCGTTTCTGTCGTAGAGATGATTATATGAAGTGCGTTTCTGTCGTAGAGATGATTATATGAAGTGCGTTTCTGTCGTAGAGATGATTATATGAAGTGCGTTTCTGTCGTAGAGATGATTACATGAAGTGCGTTTCTGTCGTAGAGATGATTATATGAAGTGCGTTTCTGTCGTAGAGATGATGATATGAAGTGCGTTTCTGTCGTAGAGATGATGATATGAAGTGCGTTTCTGTCGTAGAGATGATTATATGAAGTGCGTTTCTGTCGTAGAGATGATTATATGAAGTGCGTTTCTGTCGTAGAGATGATTATATGAAGTGCGTTTCTGTCGTAGAGATGATTATATGAAGTGCGTTTCTGTCGTGGAGATGATTATATGAAGTGCGTTTCTGTCGTAGAGATGATTATATGAAGTGCGTTTCTGTCGTAGAGATGATTATATGAAGTGCGTTTCTGTCGTAGAGATGATTATATGAAGTGCGTTTCTGTCGTAGAGATGATTATATGAAGTGCGTTTCTGTCGTAGAGATGATTAGATGAAGTGCGTTTCTGTCGTGAAAGTTGCAGATCGGGTCCGGTTCGGGAATGAGATGTGATCACTTACCGGATGTTGCACGCATAAAAAAAGAAAAAAAAAGAAAAAACAAATAAATAAAATTAAAACATAAAACTGAAAAAACGGGAAAAAAACGCAAAAAATAAAAGAAAGAAAGAAAGAAAAAAACATAAAACTGAAAAAAACGCAAAAAATCAAAGAAAGAAAAAAAAACATAAAACTGAAAAAAAACGAAAAAAAAAATAAAATAGTAAGAAATCAGATATATAATTCAACATCGAATCATATACAATACATTATTCACGGAAACCTAATACTGAATTGGAACTACTTTCGGAATAAATAATAAACATTCAATTGGAACAATTTTCTGAACAAAGTCTTCTTTCCATACAATTCAAAATCGAATCATATACATTATTCAAGGAAACCTAATACTGAAATGGAACTACTTTCGGAATGAATAATAAACAATCAATTGGAACAATTTTCTGAATAAAGTCTTCTGTGAACAATATAATTCAAATTCGAATCATATACAATACATTATTCACTGAAATCTAATACTGAATTGGAACTACTTACGGAATAAATGATAAACACTTAAATGGAACAATTTTCTGAACAAAGTCTTCTGTGAACAATATAATCCAAAATCGAATCATATACAATACATTATTCAAGGAAACCTAATACTGAAATGGAACTACTTTCGGAATGAATAATAAACAATCAATTGGAACAATTTTCTGAACAAAGTCTTCTGTGAACAATATAATTCAAAATCGAATCATATACATTATTCAAGGAAACCTAATACTGAAATGGAACTACTTTCGGAATAAATAATAAACACTCAACTGGAACAATTTTCTGAATAAAGTCTTCTTTCCATACAATTCAAAATCGAATCATATGCAATACATTATTCACGGAAACCTAATACTGAAATGGAACTACTTCCGGAATGAATAATAAACAATCAATTGGAACAAGTCTTCTGTGTACATAATTCAAAATCGAATCATATACAATACATTATTCACTGAAACCTGATACTGAAATGGAACTACTTTCGGAATAAATAATAAACACTCAAATGGAACAATTTTCTGAACAAAGTCTTCTGTGAACAATATAATTCAAATTCGAATCATGTACAATACATTATTCACTGAAACCTAATACTGAATTGGAACTACTTTCTGAATAAATAATAAACATTCAAATGGAACAATTTTCTGAACAAAGTCTTCTTTCCATACAATTCAAAATCGAATCATATACAATACATTATTCAAGGAAACCTAATACTGAAATGGAACTACTTTCGGAATGAATAATAAACAATCAATTGGAACAATTTTCTGAACAAAGTCTTCTTTCCATACAATCCAAAATCGAATCATATACAATACATTATTCACGGAAACCTGATACTGAAATGGAACTACTTTCGCAATAATGTTTTCCAAATTGCGAATTTCAGTCAACAGATCACAATGAACCTTTACGTACACGAACTTGCAAGACGTTCACCAATATTACCAAAAATATAACTTTTTATTCATCAATTTCATGTGGATTTGAGATGATTTCAGTGTCATTAGATGTGTTGTACTTTCGTGTTAATATGTCTGTTTAGATAGATGGAAATTGTGGATAATGAACTGACTTAGCTGCTTGGGTATATGGTATATTCATTTGGATGTATGTTATAGCTAGACGAATATCCATGGTATTAAAGTAGAGGATATTAAATAAATATAAATATGCATATATATAGATA
>NW_027213295.1:2500-5000 GCF_042767895.1 Penaeus vannamei | reverse complement strand
ATATATATATATATATATATATATATATATATATATATATATATATATATATATATATATATATATATATATATATATATATATATATATATATATATATATATATATATATATATATATATATATATATATATATATATATATTTCTCTAAGGACGCCCACGACACCACACCAGAAACAACAGCCTCACCTTAAACCAGTGTCCGTGATTCACGTACGTCCCTTACACCTGATACAAACACAGAAATAGCAGCTGTGTCTTCAAGCACAGCACACGCACCTTGGCCTATGCTCATCCTCGCAATATTGATACATTATTAATAACATTTAGAAAAAAAAACACACACATAACATTCTCTCTCTATTTTTTTTTTTTTTTTTTTTTTTTTTTTTGCTCAAATTTGTTATTTTCTGTTTCTTTTCCAAAACAAGTTCAGATTTGACCGATTAATAAAAAAGTCTCACTTTGCATTATATATATATATTTTTTCTTGCGTTCCTTTATCAGGTGTAAGTCGGTTTCTTATATATATATATACATTATATATATAAATATATATATATATATATATATATATATATATATATATATATATATATATATATATTAACTTCTTTTTTTCCTTTATTTTCTTTCCCTTTTTCTTTTTTCTTTCGTTCTTTCTTTCTTTTTTCTTTTTTTATTCTCACTCATTCGATATAGGGCGATGCGTATCCGCTTATAACGGTTTCCAACGTCACTTTTTTTCCTATTTATTTCTAACGTCAGTCTCGTTCTTCACTTTTTCCTTTTTTATGCTTTGTTTACTTCTTACGTTCTTCTTCTTTTTTCCTTCTCTATTACGCATTTTTTTTCGTCTCTATTACGTATTTTTTTTATTCTCTATTTATGTCACTTCTTTTTTATTCTTAATTTTCTTCCAACGTCACTTTTCTTTTTTTTATTCTCTATTTACGTAATTCTTCTATTTTGTTCTCCATTTCCTTCCATCGTCACCTTATTTTCTATCTCCTTCCATCGTCACTCTTCTTCTTTCTTTATTCTTTATTATTTATCTTTATTCTTTATTCTCCATTTCCTTCCATCGCCACGCTTCCTCCACTTTTATTCCCTTCCCTAACTCCTTCCACCGTCACTCTTCTTCTCTATCTCTATCGCTTCCTCCACTTTTATTCCCTTCCCTAATTCCCTCCACCGTCACTCTTCTTCTCAATCGCTTCTTCCACTTTTATTCCCTTCCCTAACTCCTTCCACCGTCACTCTTCTACTCTTCTTCCCTATCGCTTCTTCCACTTTTATTTCCCTTCTCCCTCTCTCGTCGCAGGTCACGCTTCTTCTCTATCTCTATCGCTTCCTCCACTTTTATTCCCTTCCCTAATCCCATCCACCGTCACTCTTCTACTCTTCTTCCCTATCGCTTCTTCCACTTTTATTCCCTTCCCTAATTCCTTCCACCGTCACTCTTCTTCCACTTTTATTCCCTTCCCTAATTCCTTCCACTGTCACTCTTCTTCTCAATCGCTTCTTCCACTTTTATTCCCTTCCCTAATCCCATCCACTGTCACTCTTCTTCACAATCGCTTCTTCCACTTTTATTCCCTTCCCTAATTCCTTCCACCGTCACGCTTCTTCCACTTTTATTCCCTTCCCTAATCCCATCCACCGTCGCTCTTCTACTCTTCTTCCCTATCGCTTCTTCCACTTTTATTCCCCTTCTCCCTCTCTCGCCGCAGGTCACGCTATCTGAAGAAGGTTGACGTAAGACTCGCTGGTTCTCCGAAGTCACGAACACCTTATGAGCAGCAGGTCGTCGGAGCCACGTTCGGAGGCGCTCTCGCACTGCCGGCTAAGTCACGAATGATTTTAAAATAAATAAGTAAATAGATAAATAAATCGTTATTCACATTACTGTCTAATGATTAAAAAAATAGATAAATAGATAAATAAATCGTTATTCACATTACTGTCTAATGATTTTAAAAGATAGATAAATAAATAAATCGTTATTCACACTGCCGGCTAAGTCACGAATGGTTAAAAAATAAATAAGTAAATAGATAAATAAATCGTTATTCACACTGCTGGCTAATGATTAAAAAATAGATAAATAAATTATTATTCACACTGCTGGCTAATTCACGAATGATTTTTAAAAATTGATAAATAGATAAATCATTATTCGCAATGCCGGCTAATTCACGAATGATTTTAAAAGATAGATAAATAGATATATAAATCGTTATTCACACTGTCGGTTAATTCACGAATGATTTTAAAAGATAGACAAATAGATAAATAATTATTCACACTGCTGGCTAATTCACGAATGGTTAAGAAAAATAGATAAATAGATAAATAAATCGTTATTCACACTGCTGGCTAATTCACGAGTGATAAAAAATGAATAGATAAATCATTATTCACAGTGCTGGCTAATTCACGGATGATTTAAAAGATAGATAAATAGATAAATCGTTATTCACACTGCTGGCTAATTCA
>NW_027213294.1:5000-10000 GCF_042767895.1 Penaeus vannamei | reverse complement strand
TAATAATAATAATAATAATAATGATAATGATAATAATAATAATAATAATAATAATAATAATAATAATAATAATAATTATTATTATTATTAATAATAGTAATAATAATAATAATAATAATAATAATAATAATAATAATAATAATAATAATAATGATAATAATAATAATAATAATAATAATTATAATGATAATAAACACAATAATAATGTTGATGATAATGATAATGATAACAAAGATAACACTACTACTAATAATGATAATAATGGCAAAAATATTAAATGTAGCAGTAACACTTATAATGATAATGACAAAAATCGTTATAGTTATGATGATGATTATATCAATGATGAGGATAATTAAAGTAATAGTAACAACAACAACACAACAACAACAACAAAGAAGTAATAAAGATAATGATGATGATGATGATAATAATAATAATAATAATAATAATAATGATAATAATAATAATAATAATGATAATAATAATAATAATAATAATAATAATAATGATAATAATAATAATAATAATAATAATAATAATAGTAATAATAATGATAATAATAATAATAATAATAATAATAATAATAATAATAATGATAATAATAATAATAATAATAATAATAATAATAATAATAATAATAATAATAATAATAATAATAATGATAATAATAATAATGATAATAATAATAATATTAATGATAACAATGATAATAATAATAGTAATAATTATGATAATAATAATGATGATAATATTATCATTGGTAATAGTAATGATAATAATAATGATGATAATGATAATGATGATAACAATAATAATAATGATAGTAATGTTGATGATGATAATTAATATGATAACAGTAATAATGATAATCATAATGGCAATGATAATGATAATGATAATAATTGTAATGATAATAACAATGAATATGATAATGGTAAATATATTAGTTATTATCTTTGCTTTTACCATCATCATCATCATCATCATTGTCATTATTATCATTATTATCATTATTGCAATCATCATTGTAGTTGTTGTTATCATCTTTATTATTTTTATCAACATTATCACTGTTATTATTGTCATTGTTATTATTGCAATTACTAAAATTGTTGTAATTATTTTTTATATAATTATTATTGTCATTATCATTATTGTCATTATTGTTATCATTATTATCATTACTATCAGTATCATTATCAATATTATTATTGTCCTTATTATTATTATCATTATCATTTTTACAATAATAATGATAATAATAATAATAATGATAATGATAATAATAATAATAATAATAATAATAATAATAATAATAATAATAATAATAATAATAATAATAATAATAATAATAATAATAATAATAATAATTGTTATTATCATTATTATTATTATTATTATTATTATTATTATTATTATTATTATTATTATTATTATTATTATTATTATTATTATTATTATTATTATTATTATTATTATCATTATTATTATTATCATTATTATTATCATTATCATTGTTATCATTATTATCATCATCATTATTATTATTACCGTTATTTTTATTATCATTATCATTATTATTATCATCATTATTATTATTATTATTACCATTATTTTTATTATCATTATCATTATTACTATTATCATTATTATTATTATTATTACCATTATTTTTATTATCATTATCATTACAATTAATTTCATCATTATCATCATCAGCTCCTTATCATCAATGTTGTTAGAATTGCCATTACCATTATTGTTATTATCATTACTATCATAATTATAAGTATAATTATAATCATTATTATTATTAGTATCATTATCATAATACATTTCATTTTTGTTAGTATCATTACTATTATTTTTATCATTTTTTGTTGTTGTTATTATCCCCATTATCATTATCATTATCATTATCATCACTTTGATTATTATCATTATTGTTACCATCATTATTATTGCTGCTATTATTGCTATTATTACTATCACTATTACTATTATCATTATTATTGTCATAATCATTATTATTGCCATGATCATCATTATTGTCATTATCATTACCATCATTATTAACATTATTATTATCATTTTTGTTATTTGTGTCATCATCATTTTTATTATTATTATTCATATTTATATTAATATTTTTATGATTGTGATTGTTATGATCATTATCATTACTATCATTATCATTGTTATTATTATTATCGATTCTATCATTTTTATTATTATCATAATCGTTATTGTTATTATCATTGTTATTATCATTACTATTATTTTTGTCATAATTTTTCATCATTATTATTCCTTTTACTATCATCATGAATATGATTAATAACCATAAAATCAATATTATTGTTATGATTATTACTATCAATATCATCAATGATTATTATCAATATCATTATAATTATCATACTATTATCACCATCATTATTGTTATCATTATAATTATTGGTGGTATGTTTATGATTATTCAAGTTTATTATCATTATCATTATTGTTATTATGATCATTGTTATAATCATCATTTTCATTAATATCATTATTTTTATTATTTTCATTATTAATGTTATTATCATTATCACTATCATAATTATAATGGTTATCATTATTATTATTATTATCATTATTATTATTATTATCATTATTATCATTATTATTATTATTATCATTATTATTATTATTTCTATCATCATTACTATTATTAATAATACTGCACTTATTATCCTTCAGTTATTATCATCATTTTCAATGATTACTATAAGCATTATTAGCTACACTTTTGCTTCTATTGTACTTATCATTATTTTCATTATTTGAATCATTATTGTTACAATTATTTTGTTTTTATTATCATTATTATCTTGATTATAATTTTCTGTCTTTACTATCATTATCATTGATATTAATATGATTATAATAATTATCATTACAGGTATTATCAGTGTTATCATCATTACATTATCATTATCATCATCATCATTACCATCATTTATATCATTATCATTTTTCATAGCATTATCATCACATTATTACCATAATGATAATAATAATCATTATAAATGATATCCTTTTTAACTTACTTTTTATTACTATCAATAGTAGTATCGTTGTTATTATCATTATCTTTATTATCTATGACATTATTAGTATTATTGTTATTATTATTATCATTACTTTCATCAACACAATCATCATTAAGGTAATGATAACAATGATAACAATAATAACAACAATAAAACTAATGACAATAATGATAAAAATAATATTGATAACAACAACTATAATGATACTAATGATGACGAAAATAACAACAACAACACCTAATGATAACAATAATGATAATATAATGATAATGATTACGGCACAAACTGCATTGCAAGAACTAGGTGCCTTATTTTCAAAGGACTGGTTCTGTCAGACGGTCGACTATTAGGGCAGATTTCGAAGGAGAGTGACCCTTATGGTCGCCGGTCGAGCGCGTTACTGCTGCACGTCAGTAATGATGATAATGATGATAATGATCACAGTGGTAATGGAGATAATTCTGAAAATGACAGTAATAATGTAAATAAAAGGAATGATAACTATTATCGTCATTATATTTATCAATATGATTATCTTATTATTATCATTATTATTATTATTATTATTATTATCATCATCATTATCATTAATATTATCATCATCATTATCAATATTACCATCATCATTATTGTTATTATTATTTTTATCACCATTATTAAAGTTGTTTTATTATCATCGTCCTTATTATCATTATCATTGTTACTGTCATTATGATAATGATGATAATTATCATTATCATTATTATTATTGTTATTACTGTTTTTATCATTGTTGTCGTTACTGTTACTATTATCATTATCATTATTACATTTCTCCTTATCATTACGATTATTGTTACCAGTAATAGTAGTATTATCATCATTACTATTGTGATTATCTTGATTATCATTATTATTATGATAACGATTATCATTACTATCATTATTTGAATTATCATTATTCTTGTTGTTATTAATATCAGTATCATAACTTCTATTTCTCTCTTTGTCATTTCTTTCATTGTTATTATCATCACGGTTTCATGATTATCATTATTATCACCATCATTATCACAATTACTATGATCATTACTTTTATCATTACTATTATCCTTATTATTGTTTTTGTCATTGTAATCATTACTACTACTACAGCTATAGTGTTTCTACCATTATCATCATTTTCATTTATATTATTATCAACATTATTATTATTGTTATTGTTACGGTTAGCTTTAATATTTCACTTATTTATGTCATCATTTCTCTTATATTTCTCAAATCATTACCATTATTAACGCAAATTTGTTATTTTTTACATTATTGTTATTACAGTAACTATACTAATATCCTTTTTATCATTATAATCATTACAAGGTACAAATAACAAACAAATAAGGAACTTACATGAACATGAACATCATTTTTGTCATCATCATCATCATCATGATTATGATTATTATGTTTTTTTTTATAAGCTACATTATCTTCATCCACAACATCACTAATTATTATCTTTATTTTGTCTTATTCTTCTCTCTTTTATCACTTTATGATATCTTTTAATATCCATGATTATGGAAATCATTATATTGATTATAGTAATTGATATTATCATCATATTTTTACGTATTATTCCTCTTGTTACTATAATTAATACACTTATCATTATCAATTCAATATCATTATCTTTCTGTGTTGTTAGTTTATTGTTTTCATTTTTGGAATCATTCTTATGAAATCTACTTATTATCATTATAATTTTTACTATCATTGCTATTATCATTATCATTATTATCATTTTCATCACTATTTTCATAATTATCATTATTATCATCATCATAATATCATTATTATCATTATGACTATTATCGTTATTATTGTCAATATTATTATCACTTACATCAATATATATCATTGTTATCA
>NW_027213293.1:0-2500 GCF_042767895.1 Penaeus vannamei | reverse complement strand
TCCCTTCCTCCCCCTTCCCCGTCCTCCCCAGCTCCTCCTTTATTCCCCTTTGTTTCCCCCTCCTTTCCTGCGTCCCCCCCCCGCTCCCTTTTTTCCCCCTTTGTTTCCCTTCCCCCTCTTCCTCCTCCCCCCCAGCTCCCCTTTTTTTCCCCTTTGTTTCCCTTCCTCCTTTCCTCCGTCCTCCCCAGCCCCTTTCTTTTTCCCCTTTGTTCCCTTCCTCCTCTTCCTCCGTCCTCCCCAGCTCCTCCTTTATACCCCTTTGTTCCCTTCCTCCTCTTCCTCCGTCCTCACCAGCTCCTCCTTTATTCCCCTTTGTTTCCCTTCCTCCTCTTCCTCCGTCCCCCCCAGCCCCTTTCTTTTTTCCCCCCCTTTGTTTCCCTTCCTCCTCTTCCTGCGTCCTCCCCAGCTCCTCCTTTATTCCCCTTTGTTTCCCTTCCTCCTCTTCCTCCGTCCTCCCCAGCTCCTCCTTTATTCCCCTTTGTTTCCCTTCCTCCTCTTCCTCCGTCCTCCCCAGCTCCTCCTTTATTCCCCTTTGTTTCCCTTCCTCCTCTTCCTGCGTCCTCCCCAGCTCCTCCTTTATTCCCCTTTGTTTCCCTTCCTCCTCTTCCTCCGTCCTCCCCAGCTCCTCCTTTATTCCCCTTTGTTCCCTTCCTCCTCCCCCCTTCCTCCCCCCCCCCTTTTTTCCCCTTTTTTCCCCTTTTTCCCCCCTCCCCCCGCCCCCCTTTTTCGGTGATCGCGGTCGCTTCGCGGGCGCTCTCCTCGCCCTCCTTTTCGTGCATTCGTTTCTTGTTTTCTTTTTTTCGTGCCTTCCCTTTCTCCTTCGTCATCCGTATTTCTTCTACGTCCGTTGATCTTCTTTATTTTTTTATTTTTTTTTCTGGTTTATTGATGTTATTATTTTCGTTTTATTGTATTTAGTTTTGTTTTACATTAGGAATTTATCTGTATCATACTTACTTGAGTTTCGTTACCCTTCTATTGTTTTATGCTCTAGAGTCAGATTTCCTTTCCCGAATCTTTTTTTTTTCCCTAAAATGATTATAGCACGAGAGGGAATCCCGCGTTGCCTTCTATGTAGTCCGACTGTGGACGCGACCAGCTGTTCTGAACAAAACTCGACTCATCCGACTTTAACGCTAAAAGAAACTCTTCTGTTCCCGCCTACGAGTTTGTGTCGTAGATGTTCTCGCCCATAAGTTTAGTGTTTTAATAGAAGAATTCATGAGGTCGTCAAACGCCGAAATTCATCGCGGTGCTCTCGAGCGTCTCTATAAATTTTGTACCTCAAAGAACTTTCACTGCCATGGATTAATTAGGATTCCGAATCCGAAACGATTTTTTGGACTCATGAGAAATCAGCAAAGGTTACTCCTCCCCCCCTCCCTCCTCCTTCACCCCCTTTCTCCCACCCCCTTCCTCACCGCCTCATTCTCTCCGGAGTAATGGAAGCGGCGAGGAAAGAATTAGTCTCCCACAGATGCCAACATTCGTCCGTAACCTTTTGAGTTAGACGCGCTCTTCATTCTTCACATCTTGACAAAGTTCCACCATTAAGCCCACTCAGGGTACACCCTCGGGGGCTTTCTATTAATATCAGTCCCCCCGAGCCCTTCGCGCTCGCCCCCTCCCTCGACAGCAGTACACTGCGAGGCGCCGGAGAGAGGCTTTCAGACATCGGCGGCGCCTGGATCCGCGCTGGCGTTTTTTTGTCTGTGATCTCGGAAAGACCCACGAGAGGCCGTAATGTCCGCGGGCGTGCGGGCGTTCTCCTGCCCCCGGGCGCTTGTCTTTTTCGTGGCGACCGTGAGAACGCATTATTTCGCCTGCTTTTTCTCCTTTCACGAAATTCTTTTTATACTGCATTCTTGTTTCTAATCTCGAGACCGGTTCAAGTGCTTGAACCTCCCCGAATCCTGCCCCTGCCCCCTCCTCCCCCGTTCCAGCAGCATCGAACAGCACACTAACGCCCCGCCCCACACACAGCGGAGAGACGTCGGCGGAGAACATGGAGGCGACGCTGGCGATGATCGAGGAGAAGTCCCAACGGATGTTGGGCCGAGGCCACCACGCACGCCTCAAGGAGGTGGTGAGCGACTACGCGGCGGGAAGGATCCCCGTGGAGCACCTCCTCATCACCACCAGGGACCTCCTCAACTCCCCGGACAAGGTGAGCAAGGGCGCGGATGTTACTAGCACGTCCTGGCCTGCGTGGCTCCGTCTCTCTCGTGTTCTTATCCTGTTCCTTCAAAAATTATTGTCAGCATATTTCTATGGCTGATTTTTATATCTCAGTCATGATGATCAATTCTTTCAGTTTTGTAACATATGAGACGAAAATGCATAAGAAAAAAAAAGTATTTTATAAATACACGATTTTTTTCATAAAATCGTAAAAGAAGAGCCTATAGCAAATCAGATAACAAAGATAAACTCTGCTAATGATGCCAAACCAATGACATTTCCGGGAGCGCGCTGTAGGTAGCATTCTCCAAAGGGGGAA
>NW_027213291.1:47500-52500 GCF_042767895.1 Penaeus vannamei | reverse complement strand
CCCCTCGAGATTTTCTTCACTTTTCCCCTTCTCCTCCCATTCTTCTATTCTTTGGATATCACTGGGCAAAGGCCATTTCATTGTCGACAGAAGTGATACCGCGCCTTTGAAATCGAGTCCAATAACCTTTCTTGATTTAGCTACCCTCTTTCTCTCTTTTTTCTCGTTTCTACATTTCCAGTCTTATATCTCTCAGCCTCGCCACTCCTTAACTATGTATTTTTTTTTATCTTTATTATTATTTTTTCTTTCTTTTTTTTTTTTTTTTTTTTTTACTCTCCTCCTGTATTCCTCGTACCCCCTCCTCCCCTTCGGCTTCCGCGAGGGCCTGCCGCTCCTTGGAACACCAAACAACAACACCTTCTGCCTCGGGGAACGGGGACACGAAGCCCGTAAAGCTGCCAATAGCCGGCTCGACCGTGTTGACAAATCGCCCGTGGAGGAGGAGGAAGGAAAGGGGAGTATGGAGAAAAGGGGAAGAAGGAAGGAAGGGGAAGGGGAGGAGACGTAGAAGGAGGAGGAAGAGATAGAGAAGGAAGGAAAGGGAAAAAAGAAGGACGGAAGGGGAAAGAAGGAAGAAAGGGGAGGAAAAGGAGGAAGAAGAAGTGGATGGAAGGGAAAGATAGGAAAAGGAAGGAAGGAAGGGGAAGGTTAGGCGGAAGTAGGAGGAAGAAGAAGAGGTTGAAGGAAGAGAAAAAATGTGGAAAACGGGAAGGAAGGAAGGGGAAGGGAAGGAAAAGCAAAAGGTGGGGGAAGGGGAGTAGGTGGAAGGAAGGGGGAGGATGGGGATATTGGAGGAAGGAAGGAGAAGAGGGGGATGTAGAAGGAAGAGTAGGAGGAGGTGGAAGGGAGGGAAAAGATGAGGAAAAGGAGAGGACGGAAGGAAGGGGAAAGTGGAACAAAAAGGACGAGGAATAGAAAAAAGAGGACAAGGGGGAGAAAAAGCATAAGAGAGAACGGAGAAAGGCGTAAGAGGATTAAGGAGGAGGAGGGGAGAGACGATGATGATGATGATGATATAGTGATGATGAGGGGGAGTAGGAGTAGGATGGGGAAGACGGGGAGGAAGAGGGGGAAGAAGGGGATGGAAGAGTAGAGAAAGAATAGGAGAGTAAGGAAAAGAGGAAGAGGAGGAAGGGGAAAGGGAGGAGGAGGTGGAAGCGGAAGTGGAATGAAGAGGAAGAGAAAGAAGTGGAATGAAGAGGAAGAGAAAGAAGTGGAATGAAGAGGAAGAGAAAGAAGTGGAATGAAGAGGAAGAGAAAGAAGTGGAATGAAGAGGAAGAGAAAGAAGTGGAATGAAGAGGAAGAGAAAGAAGTGGAATGAAGAGGAAGAGAAAGAAGTGGAATGAAGAGGAAGAGAAAGAAGTGGAATGAAGAGGAAGAGAAAGAAGTGGAATGAAGAGGAAGAGAAAGAAGTGGAATGAAGAGGAAGAGAAAGAAGTGGAATGAAGAGGAAGAGAAAGAAGTGGAATGAAGAGGAAGAGAAAGAAGTGGAATGAAGAGGAAGAGAAAGAAGTGGAATGAAGAGGAAGAGAAAGAAGTGGAATGAAGAGGAAGAGAAAGAAGTGGAATGAAGAGGAAAGGTTGGGGGAGGAGATGTGGAGGAAGAGGAGATGAAAGGAGTTGGAATGAATAGGAGGTGAAGGAGGGGGAGGAGGAGGAGGAGAAAAAAAACCCAGACCGGAGGTGGAGGAGGAATGGGACTAAGAGGAAAAAGAATGCGTAGCCGGAGGAGAAGCAGCTGGAGGCACCCTCCCGCACGACTAACGGCCTCCGGGAGGCTCCTGGCATCCATAAACGCGGGAGCGAGGAGAGAAATGTTTGCGGGTATTACACGTCGCCATGACTCATCGAAGGCTTGCGACCAAGTATTTCTGTCTTTTCTTTACCGCACTAATCGGTCATGCAAAATGAATCATCGTTATGAATCAGCGCTATAAAGTCCAACGGTTTTATAAAATGAACATGCACGTGACACGCATCACTAATGTGTTCGAGATTGGGCCTCGCGTGCCAGTGTGCCATCTTGATTGCCCATATGCCGCTGCGAATTTTACACACTAACCCGGGTACTAGGGCTACCCCCATTCACAACAGCACATAAACACTAACACACACACGTGATGTATGTATATACATGTTCATACATATGCAAACATACATACACGCACACACACACACACATATATGCATATATATCTATATATATTTATATAGAGGATGCCATTAAAAAGTCCGGCCATCGATAAACCGGTTCCGTTAGATTTCCGGCACTGATATCGGAGCGCATTTTTAAATCTACCGCATTGGCTCGCATTTTTGTAGTAGCCCTTTATGTTTTAATGGCGCTCTACTTTAGAACCAGCTGCTGTATCTTGCTTGCACATGCTAGTAGGCAATGCTGCTCTTTCCTTCTTATTCTATCATGTCTTTGCTGCTGTATAGCCCCATGATGGATTCATCTAAGAAAAACGGTGTAAAACATAAACACCCAGCGTTGTCGATTGCAAAGAAACTAGAAATACACAAAAAAGTATTATTTTGTTGGTGAGCATTGACATTTAATTTGCTTTTCATTTAATGTCTGAGTTTCTTCCTTTAAAGGAATATGCACATATTTATTTTCAGTTAAATATATACAGCATAATTAACCGTCGACACCCTCAAGTCTGGAGGTTACCGGATTTTTGAATGTCAACCTGTATATATATATATATATATATATATATATATATATATATATATATATATATATATATATATATATATATTGCGACTGCCATGATTGTTCAGTGTTTGAATCACTGGTATGTGTCCAATGTGGTCCCTGAATTTGAATCCCCGCCACAGCAGTTGCAAACTAAATCCCAGGTCTAAGTCCAGAAACTAAAGAATCATATGATGAGTATGCTAGACTTTATAATGAAGATCCTTTCAATGAAATGACGATTCAATTGGGTGAAGCCTTAATGAATGAGATTGGTGAAGAGAAAAAGAAGCGGTGGAATGACATAATAGAAAACACAGATTTGAGTAGGAACAGTAAAAAAGGATGGGCAACAATCCGGAAACTAAATTCTGGAGGTAAGCCAGCAACCCAGACAGCAGCAGTAACACCCGATGAGGTTGCACACCAACTTCTTAAAAACGGAAAGCCTCAGTCGAAACCCGCAGAACAAACCAGATCACATAACAGCATCATCAAAGAATGCATAGACCATAGTGAAACTCTTCCTCATTTTACAATGAGGGAGCTCACATTGGAAATCAAATCACTGAAAACAAATAAAGCAGTCAGCACTGATGCATCCACAATGAGATGTTAAAAAAATCTGGGACCAAGGGTAAAGCATTGGATTCTTTCTCTTTTCAGCCGATGTTTACCAACACTAAGATTCCTAAAGAAATGGAAACGGGCTAAAGTTGCAGCTCTCCTAAAACCTGGGAAAGACCCAGAGAAACCAGAGAGCTTGCTCCATCAGTCGAAGACCAACTCATTGAGGAGCAAGTTGGCTTCAGAAAAGGGAGTTCCTGTTGTGGCCAAGTTCTAAATCTTGTCCAATTTGAGGATGGATTTGAGAAGCTTAAAACAGGAATCGTCCTGCTTGACCTCAAAACAGCCTATGACATGGTCAACCACCGCAGCCTGCTACTGAAAATGTCTAACATGGCGATAAATGAACACATGGTAAATGTCCTAAGGCACTTACTCAACAACCGACGGTTCTATGTCGAAATGGATGGCAGAAAGAGCAGATGGAAAAGTCAAAAGAACGGACTCCCACAAGGATCAGTGTTGTCCCCTCTGCTTTTCAATATCTACAGCAATGACCAACCTTCTTATCCCAACACTAAACGTTTCATCTATGCTGATGATCTCTGCGTTGCCACCAAAGCAAAGAACTTTGAAGATATTGAGGCGACTTTGACAGCACTCAATGTAATTGGGAGATATTATGAGGATTGGTCACTAAATGCCAACCCAGGGAAAACTAAAGTATGTGCCTTCCACCTTGATAAGGTCTCCCGTAAGCTGAACATCGATTGGAATGGTAAATCCCTCATTCATGACGACCACCCCACCTACCTGGTTGTAACCCTTGATAGGACGCTCTCATTCAGAGAGGCTTCAGAAAAAGGTGTTTTCGCGCCTTAATCTTGTGAAAAAAAACTGGCTGGAACAAAATGGGGCACAGACCCTAAGACCTTAAGGACAGCTGTCCTGGCTCTGTGTTATTCTACAGCAAATACTGTACCCCAGTGTGGTCTCGATCCTCACATGCCAGCAAAATAGACTCAGTACTAAACGAAGCTTGCCGCGTGATAACTGGTGCATTACGACCTACACCAGTGAATTTCGTCCATAGACTCACGTATTCCACCTCTATCCCTGAGAAGAGAAACAACCACCAAAGTAGAAAAACGCAAGTAAGAGCAGGACGATCGACACCCACTTTACTCCCATGTATCACCCCCAAACAGACTAAGATCTAGGAAAAGTTCCACAGGATGACTGACGGTATAACTCCAAGGCGTTACAGAATGAATGAATGGAGAGAACAGGAAAACCTGAGACCAGAACACCCTACCATACCAAAATCGAAAGAAAAACTACCAAAAGGTACAAACCTAGGTAGGAAAGAATGGTGCACCCTTAACCATGCCAGATCGTGTTAGTAAAACCCGGGATAATTTAACAAAATGGAGCCTTGCCACGTCCACTACCTGTAATTGCGGGTTCCTTATCCATGATATGGACCATATAATTTTTAATTGCCCGAGAAGCCCTGTCACTATTAGTCCACCAGACCAACAAAAGGTCACTGATAGGGCCAACATATGGATAGAATTCTGGTGTGATACGATATGATGATTAGTTGTAATAGAGGTAACATAGGTACTACTAGAATCACAATGGCCTGGGTTTGCGCCCGGCCAAATCCTGCAGGATTACTTGCATCAGCATACTGGAGACAAAGTTGGGGCGGAAAAGAAGACT
>NW_027213291.1:40000-42500 GCF_042767895.1 Penaeus vannamei | reverse complement strand
ATATATATATATATATATATATATATATATATATATACACACACACACACACACACCACACACACACACACACACACACACACACACACACACACACACACACATATATATATATATATATATATATATATATATATATATATATATATATATGAGTATAAAAATACATACATACATACATACATACATACATATATATATATATATATATATATATATATATATATATATATATATATATATATATATATATATACATACACACACACACACACACACACATAGGAATACAAGCGCGGCCGCCTGCGAGAGGCAGCCCTGTGTCCGACTGCAGGGTGTCTTGCGATTAGCAACGGGCCCCAAGAAGCCTTTTCAAGAATCACCAGCTGTTCTTTTAGCTCTTGGAGGGGGGGGGAGCTTATGATATACTGGCACATGATATCATGGGAATGTAATCAAATAGGAGGAAATTTTTCTTCTGGTGCATGTACGTTTTCGTGAGAATACGGTTTTAGGGAGTACCTTGGATGCAAAGCGTAGCGGAAATAAACGACTTAGTCTCGACATATGACCTAAAAATGGCAATCGCTTCCAAAGAAGAAAGGGTCTATCAAGTAATGTTTTAAGAGAAAAGGAGTTTACTATAACAAATGTTCACGTGACAAGATATATAATCAACGTTTTATTGCCATTTACATTAAGCTTACATGGAAAAAGTGTTAACTTGATATACGTACGTAGAAAAGGTATGATGTATTTGCCCGGTTTCGATTATATTTTCGTCAGAAATACATGTACTGACGAAGATATACTCGAAATCGGTCAAATACATCTTTGTATTTTGAAGATATCCATTCTCATCCATACCTTTTCTATATTGATATTCTTAGTTGAACTCCTTTGGATATCTCAAAGACCGTTAACTTCTAAACAACGAGTATCGAAGAACAGAGAAGGTAAAAGATTTTTCTCTCTCTCTTTTGCTTCGGCGTGGGCAAGGTCACCTCACCGCCTCCCGCGCTCGCCGCTTCAACTTTTATTTCCAGATCTGGCCGCTTTTCCCTTGACCCATCGCCAGGGTGAAATCTGGCCGTGTGGCCGAGAATAAAAACAAACGCACAGCACATACTGTGCAGCTCATCTTTTTGTTAACAGAATTTAATTAAAATATCTTCTGCAGCAAGTGTTCGACGGCATTCCTCGGCCGCGCGCCTGTGCCTGCATTCGGCGGCAAACTGCTGGTGCTGCGCCGCGCGGCCTCATCAGCCGGCCTCCGTGCCTCGCATAAAGGAGCTCGTCTCCCGCTCCTCCTCCTCTCGGCCGGACGCCTTTCTCTGGCCTCCTCCTCTCTGTCTGAAAGGGCCGCTGTGGCCACACTTGCCCAGGGCTTCCAACTCATTAATTTCACTCTCCTACCACATGGAGCGAGGCAAAACGCCGATTGTTTCGGTCTGAAGTGAATAAGTTAAACATATTTCGGCAACCAACACAGACCGTTGACCACTTAACTGTGTCTGAATAGTAAGGTGTCCGAAAACTAACCTGCAAGTTCTTCCTTTCGTTCTTTATATTTTCTGTTATGTTAATGCATACCGAAAGAAATCCCTTATTCCACCAGAGCGACGCCTGCTTGTTGCATACAGCTACTAATAAAAACAATTGTTTTATTTATTTATTTATTTATTTTACGCAGATTGGAGGTGAACTTCCTAAAGCCATCGTGACTCGAGAGGCCCTGGTCACAAATATCCCGCACCGAGAAATAACGAGCAAACTTCCGCCGCCCGCCGTGACGTCAGAATCCGATTAAAAGCAATTTTATTAGTTCGTGGCGGTCCATCAAGTGGCTGCGGGATGGCCGGCCGGATCACGTCCGGGCGCTCGGTTAATCCACACGGTAAATACGTGACCCCGGGAAGGCAATATGGGCGAGGCGCGGAGGAGAAAAAGTGGAAGACCGAAAGGCAAAAGAGAAAATATGGAAAAGGAGGAAGTAAAGGGTGAGGAAAAGTAAAGTATGGGTACAGGAGGAGAAAAAATGTGGAGAGGAGAGAGATGGAAAGAGGAAAGGAGCAGGATGGAGACAAACGTGACAGACTATGGGGTCGCCAATGAGAGAGGAAAGGCTGACTGATTCGGGGTGAGGGCGAGCAGCAGCAAAGAGTATATTGTGTGTGGAAAGACGCGCGTTATCGCCATCGCTTTTTAAAACAGCCGCGTTAGTGTCGCCAAGAAGTTTCACATCACTATCTCTGTGAATGGCAGTGTTGTCTTCGGTCCCCCTCCGAAGGGCGCCCTGGCGAGGCAATGAGCCGGCGCCGCCGTGTAGCCAGGGGTCCCTGGCTACACGGCGGCGCCCGCGCTGGCTTTTCCTGGCAAGTTAAGCCTCCCAACTCCGCCGGACTTCGTTCCAAAGCAATTGGAAGTCGGGGAAGCGACTCTGGGGAGTCGGATATTATTTAAATAACTATTCCGTTTTATTAATATTTGTGAGCCTGTC
>NW_027213291.1:10000-20000 GCF_042767895.1 Penaeus vannamei | reverse complement strand
TAGTGCAGATTCTTTAAATTATGTGTGGAGTTGCATTTCCAATAATACCAAATCTTTGATGAGCGCACTTTGTATATATATCTATGTTTTGTTGTTGTTGTTGTTTTTAATGTGTGTGTGTGTATGTGTATGTGTGTGTGTGTGTGTGTGTGTGTTTGTGTGTGTGTATGTATGTGTGTGTGTGTATGTGTGTGTGTGTGTATGTGTGTGTATGTGTGTGTGTGTGTGTATGTGTGTGTGTGTGTGTATGTGTGTGTGTATGTGTGTGTGTGTATGTGTGTGTGTGTATGTGTGTGTGTGTGTATGTGTATGTGTGTGTGTGTGTGTATGTGTGTGTATGTGTGTGTGTATGTGTGCGTGTGTGTGTGTGTGCATGTGTGTGTGTGTGTATGTGTGTGTGTATGGGTGTGTATGTGTGTGTGTGTGTGTATGTGTATGTGTGTGTGTATGTGTAAGTGTGTGTATGTGTGTGTGTGTGTGTGTGTATAAGATGTTCTTATAAGTTCTTGTTATAGTGTACAGGGATACACGGTGTGGCTTAACTCTTTATTTCTAAGAGTTACAACACATACACAAGAATAACGATACATGAAGAACGGCGCTGGGTGGATCCCCCGGCTGGAGAGCCGGAGGGCAACTCAGGTCAGAAGCGGTCACTGAGAAGGTCGCTGAGGGTGTGAGACTGGGTCAAGATTGGTCTCCCTTTTATCCGGCCAGAGGGGGCGCTAGGGGCGCAAACAGGCGTGGGTGAAGCGAGGGGCAGTGAGCGTGGGGCACGCACATGGCGCCCCTGCCACACCACGAGGTCTAGATGTGGACACACATGGGAAGTAGGTATTGCATGTATTGTACCTTTATAGTGTGTATGTGTGTGTGTGTGTGTGTATGTGTGTGTGTATGTGTGTGTGTGTGTGTGTATGTGTGTATGTGTATGTGTGTGTGTGTGTGTGTGTGTGTGTGTGTGTGTGTGTATGTGTGTGTGTGTGTTTGCGCAAGTGACTGTGTGGCCAAAGTTTCTTGCACATGTAAAAGAATTGTTTCCGAGACTCGGAGGAGCATCACTCCCAAGGCCTCGGAGGCCCTGGCCTTTTAACCTGAAGGATGTATTCGCTAACCCGCATTTGCCGACAAGTGAATGGAAATAGCCACAGAAGGTACTCATAATTAATCATATTTAAAGCCAGGCCCACGGCTCAAATCATTAACTGTCTCTACATGTCTCTGTATGATATTTTTAGATGAATTACATAGCAGTCAAACACGAACGTATGCTACACATTAGCCAGGATTTAGTAACAAATAAATATAAAAATTGGCTTTAAAACCCCCCTCGTTGCGTATTCAGAACAGACGCGATCAGGGTGGTTTTGGTTACTTCCTTTTTCAATTACATGTCTACTTTCGCACTCAGAGTTAAAATTATCTCTATGTTGCAAAGGAAGTTTGACAACCATATATATTTAAAAAATGTCGCTTGTATACACACTCTCGCAAAGACGCTGTTTATTTAGGTCCGGAGGCACAAATGGATAAACACGGGGGCCAGAGAACATCTATCTAACTGACATCAAGATTCGTGAGAAATGTCATAAAAACAGTCGTGTGGTTTTACACATGAATTACTATTAATAGAATTAGAACAAAACAAAGAGCAACGAAAGTATCTCTGAATGACACGTTAAACCTTAGACGTGGGTTCAGCGCTATGGCGAGAGTAACGAATACTACAGTTTAGTGAGTGAAAGTCATCTCTCAACCTGCCACTTTACGTTTTCCTTGGTGACGTGATATTATTATAAGGCAGGATACAGTATCCTCACAGGAAATGTTATATCCAACGCAAATCGCTAATTGCTGTTGTGAAATTACATCTTGTTAACGGAATACACCTTTTTTACTCCATTTCATAGCACCAGATTACAAGGCTAAGAGCAAGGTCCCCCCAATTTGGTAACAATACCAAACTACTGATAATGTTTTTGCTACTTGCGACGAAATGCATCCGTTTTTTGTCAACAATAATAACAAAACGGACAATCTATAAAAAAAAAGAAATATAACATTCGGCAATAGGGAAACGACTCAAGGGATCGGCTCCCGGACGAGTGAATGGTCGTATCCGGACGGTCCAGTCTCAGTTCGGCGCAACATATACGGCATTCAATCAGCCTTGGAGCAAAAATTCTAAAGGAATTCCAAAGGGGTAATGGAGGGAAAATATAAAGTGCAATGAAGAGAGGCGACAAGTTTCAGAGGACTAGGCTAATATTGGCGAAAGGTCAAGAATTGTTTTTAATTAATTTAACTGCTGTCCTAAAACTGTTTGATTACGATGTGGACGTATTCCTTGTCAGTGACTTACTTTACACATTTAATATTTTTATGGGTAAACGTAGCATCCTCTTCGTTTGTTGCCATTTTCATTTCTCTAATAGAGCATTAAAGAGCATTAAAGTATAAATCAGAAGTCGGCAACCTTTGGCACGAGTGCCAGACTTGGCACGCTGGGCGCTTGTCTATGGCACGCTATGTGATTCAGAGGAGGAAAGAAAAACGTTAAACAGCAAAATAATGAGAGAGAGAGTCTTATTATTATGGTCAGTTATATTGGAAACTACTGTGAATGATCATGCAGCCTCCATACTAAGACACCAAGTCAGTTGCATGAAGAAAGTGGTGAATATAAATCTAAAACCATAAAACATATTTTTGTTACAAAGAATACTAAATGCTACAAAATTATTACATTTATGTTATGCATATGCATGGAAATACATTTGAAAATATAGTGAAAAAAACTGGCACGCAAGGTTATGAATAAGAAGGCATTAATTATAAACTGGCACACTATGTTCAAAGGGTTGCCGACCCCTGGTATAAATAGACTGAAACAGCTAAGTCAACGTACGCTTATATATCAAAAAGGACTACCAAGTTTTCCAAATAATTACTAATGCGGAGGTACTTGAGTATATGTAAAACTGCATTGCTGTTGTCCACGTCTTTATTATTAAAATTCAGAGTCCATGAATTTCTTTGCTTCGTGCCAGTAGTCTCCGGAGCAAGGAATGACATTAAACAGGATTGTTTTGGAGCCATTAACACTCAACACAAAAGCTCTGGAGGTCTGCCGTTTCACAAGAAAATGCCCACGCTGCTTTCAGGAAAACGTTCAGAACATTTACATCGGAAGCGTGTGCGCGTCACTCCCGTTGCTCACTGTGATTCAGAAATAACTATCTTTACCTCTCTCGGTATGAGGTCTCATAAACGAATTATATCACAAGGGGAAGGAAAAAACACGAAGAAATGAAAGCGTGACAAAAAAGTGCTAAGAAATGAAATAAAAACATACCAGCTTTACCACAGACTACAACATTTTTGTGTCACACGGCGCAACCGAGAAAACTTTATATTTTTCGGAATTCCGCTGCGCGCTCGTCATCCTGGCTGCCATAACAGCCTCTACACACGGGAGATCCTCCATGCTTGGCCTAAGCGAGAGTTCCTCCGTGCTTTCTTTCTCCTTGGCCTAAGAGAGAGTCCCTCTGTGCTTTCTTTCTCCTTGGCCTAAGAGAGAGTCCCTCTGTGCTTTCTTTCTCCTTGGCCTAAGAGAGAGTCCCTCTGTGCTTTCTTTCTCCTTGGCCTAAGAGAGTCCCTCTGTGCTTTCTTTCTCCTTGGCCTAAGAGAGAGTCCCTCTGTGCTTTCTTTCTCCTTGGCCTAAGAGAGAGTCCCTCTGTGCTTTCTTTCTCCTTGGCCTAAGAGAGAGTTCCTCCGTGCTTTCTTTCTCCTTGGCCTAAGAGAGTCCCTCTGTGCTTTCTTTCTCCTTGGCCTAAGAGAGAGTCCCTCTGTGCTTTCTTTCTCCTTGGCCTAAGAGAGAGTCCCTCTGTGCTTTCTTTCTCCTTGGCCTAAGAGAGAGTCCCTCTGTGCTTTCTTTCTCCTTGGCCTAAGAGAGTCCCTCTGTGCTTTCTTTCTCCTTGGCCTAAGAGAGAGTCCCTCTGTGCTTTCTTTCTCCTTGGCCTAAGAGAGAGTCCCTCTGTGCTTTCTTTCTCCTTGGCCTAAGAGAGAGTTCCTCCGTGCTTTCTTTCTCCTTGGCCTAAGAGAGTCCCTCTGTGCTTTCTTTCTCCTTGGCCTAAGAGAGAGTCCCTCTGTGCTTTCTTTCTCCTTGGCCTAAGAGAGAGTCCCTCTGTGCTTTCTTTCTCCTTGGCCTAAGAGAGAGTTCCTCCGTGCTTTCTTTCTCCTTGGCCTAAGAGAGTCCCTCTGTGCTTTCTTTCTCCTAGGCCTAAGAGAGAGTTCCTCCGTGCTTTCTTTCTCCTTGGCCTAAGAGAGAGTCCCTCTGTGCTTTCTTTCTCCTTGGCCTAAGAGAGAGTTCCTCCGTGCTTTCTTTCTCCTTGGCCTAAGAAAGAGTCCCTCTGTGCTTTCTTTCTCCTTGGCCTAAGAGAGAGTTCCTCCGTGCTTTCTTTCTCCTTGGCCTAAGAGAGAGTTCCTCCGTGCTTTCTTTCTCCTTGGCCTAAGAGAGAGTTCCTCCGTGCTTTCTTTCTCCTTGGCCTAAGAGAGAGTCCCTCTGTGCTTTCTTTCTCCTTGGCCTAAGAGAGAGTCCCTCTGTGCTTTCTTTCTCCTTGGCCTAAGAGAGTCCCTCTGTGCTTTCTTTCTCCTTGGCCTAAGAGAGAGTCCCTCCGTGCTTTCTTTCTCCTTGGCCTAAGAGAGTCCCTCTGTGCTTTCTTTCTCCTTGGCCTAAGAGAGTCCCTCTGTGCTTTCTTTCTCCTTGGCCTAAGAGAGTCCCTCTGTGCTTTCTTTCTCCTTGGCCTAAGAGAGAGTTCCTCCGTGCTTTCTTTCTCCTTGGCCTAAGAAAGAGTCCCTCTGTGCTTTCTTTCTCCTTGGCCTAAGAGAGAGTTCCTCCGTGCTTTCTTTCTCCTTGGCCTAAGAGAGAGTTCCTCCGTGCTTTCTTTCTCCTTGGCCTAAGAGAGAGTCCCTCTGTGCTTTCTTTCTCCTTGGCCTAAGAGAGAGTCCCTCTGTGCTTTCTTTCTCCTTGGCCTAAGAGAGTCCCTCTGTGCTTTCTTTCTCCTTGGCCTAAGAGAGAGTTCCTCCGTGCTTTCTTTCTCCTTGGCCTGAGAGAGTCCCTCTGTGCTTTCTTTCTCCTTGGCCTAAGAGAGAGTTCCTCTGTGCTTTCTTTCTCCTTGGCCTAAGAGAGTCCCTCTGTGCTTTCTTTCTCCTTGGCCTAAGAGAGAGTCCCTCTGTGCTTTCTTTCTCCTTGGCCTAAGAGAGAGTTCCTCTGTGCTTTCTTTCTCCTTGGCCTAAGAGAGTCCCTCTGTGCTTTCTTTCTCCTTGGCCTAAGAGAGAGTTCCTCTGTGCTTTCTTTCTCCTTGGCCTAAGAGAGTCCCTCTGTGCTTTCTTTCTCCTTGGCCTAAGAGAGTCCCTCTGTGCTTTCTTTCTCCTTGGCCTAAGAGAGAGAGTCCCTCTGTGCTTTCTTTCTCCTTGGCCTAAGAGAGAGTCCCTCTGTGCTTTCTTTCTCCTTGGCCTAAGAGAGAGTCCCTCTGTGCTTTCTTTCTCCTTGGCCTAAGAGAGTCCCTCTGTGCTTTCTTTCTCCTTGGCCTAAGAGAGAGTCCCTCTGTGCTTTCTTTCTCCTTGGCCTAAGAGAGTCCCTCTGTGCTTTCTTTCTCCTTGGCCTAAGAGAGAGTTCCTCTGTGCTTTCTTTCTCCTTGGCCTAAGAGAGTCCCTCTGTGCTTTCTTTCTCCTTGGCCTAAGAGAGTCCCTCTGTGCTTTCTTTCTCCTTGGCCTAAGAGAGTCCCTCTGTGCTTTCTTTCTCCTTGGCCTAAGAGAGAGTCCCTCTGTGCTTTCTTTCTCCTTGGCCTAAGAGAGAGTCCCTCTGTGCTTTCTTTCTCCTTGGCCTAAGAGAGAGTCCCTCTGTGCTTTCTTTCTCCTTGGCCTAAGAGAGAGTTCCTCCGTGCTTTCTTTCTCCTTGGCCTAAGAGAGTCCCTCTGTGCTTTCTTTCTCCTTGGCCTAAGAGAGTCCCTCTGTGCTTTCTTTCTCCTTGGCCTAAGAGAGAGTCCCTCTGTGCTTTCTTTCTCCTTGGCCTAAGAGAGAGTCCCTCTGTGCTTTCTTTCTCCTTGGCCTAAGAGAGAGTTCCTCCGTGCTTTCTTTCTCCTTGGCCTAAGAGAGTCCCCCTGTGCTTTCTTTCTCCTTGGCCTAAGAGAGTCCCTCCGTGCTTTCTTTCTCCTTGGCCTAAGAGAGAGTTCCTCTGTGCTTTCTTTCTCCTTGGCCTAAGAGAGAGTCCCTCTGTGCTTTCTTTCTCCTTGACCTAAGAAAGAGTCCCTCTGTGCTTTCTTTCTCCTTGGCCTAAGAGAGAGTTCCTCCGTGCTTTCTTTCTCCTTGGCCTAAGAGAGTCCCTCTGTGCTTTCTTTCTCCTTGGCCTAAGAGAGTCCCTCTGTGCTTTCTTTCTCCTTGGCCTAAGAGAGTCCCTCTGTGCTTTCTTTCTCCTTGGCCTAAGAGAGAGTCCCTCCGTGCTTTCTTTCTCCTTGGCCTAAGAGAGAGTCCCTCTGTGCTTTCTTTCTCCTTGGCCTAAGAGAGTCCCTCTGTGCTTTCTTTCTCCTTGGCCTAAGAGAGTCCCTCTGTGCTTTCTTTCTCCTTGGCCTAAGAGAGAGTCCCTCTGTGCTTTCTTTCTCCTTGGCCTAAGAGAGTCCCTCTGTGCTTTCTTTCTCCTTGGCCTAAGAGAGTCCCTCTGTGCTTTCTTTCTCCTTGGCCTAAGAGAGTCCCTCTGTGCTTTCTTTCTCCTTGGCCTAAGAGAGAGTTCCTCCGTGCTTTCTTTCTCCTTGGCCTAAGAGAGAGTCCCTCTGTGCTTTCTTTCTCCTTGGCCTAAGAGAGAGTCCCTCTGTGCTTTCTTTCTCCTTGGCCTAAGAGAGAGTCCCTCTGTGCTTTCTTTCTCCTTGGCCTAAGAGAGAGTTCCTCTGTGCTTTCTTTCTCCTTGGCCTAAGAGAGTCCCTCTGTGCTTTCTTTCTCCTTGGCCTAAGAGAGAGTCCCTCCGTGCTTTCTTTCTCCTTGGCCTAAGAGAGTCCCTCTGTGCTTTCTTTCTCCTTGGCCTAAGAGAGTCCCTCTGTGCTTTCTTTCTCCTTGGCCTAAGAGAGAGTTCCTCTGTGCTTTCTTTCTCCTTGGCCTAAGAGAGTCCCTCTGTGCTTTCTTTCTCCTTGGCCTAAGAGAGAGTCCCTCCGTGCTTTCTTTCTCCTTGGCCTAAGAGAGTCCCTCTGTGCTTTCTTTCTCCTTGGCCTAAGAGAGAGTCCCTCCGTGCTTTCTTTCTCCTTGGCCTAAGAGAGTCCCTCTGTGCTTTCTTTCTCCTTGGCCTAAGAGAGTCCCTCTGTGCTTTCTTTCTCCTTGGCCTAAGAGAGTCCCTCTGTGCTTTCTTTCTCCTTGGCCTAAGAGAGAGTCCCTCTGTGCTTTCTTTCTCCTTGGCCTAAGAGAGAGTCCCTCTGTGCTTTCTTTCTCCTTGGCCTAAGAGAGAGTCCCTCTGTGCTTTCTTTCTCCTTGGCCTAAGAGAGAGTTCCTCCGTGCTTTCTTTCTCCTTGGCCTAAGAGAGTCCCTCTGTGCTTTCTTTCTCCTTGGCCTAAGAGAGTCCCTCTGTGCTTTCTTTCTCCTTGGCCTAAGAGAGAGTCCCTCTGTGCTTTCTTTCTCCTTGGCCTAAGAGAGAGTCCCTCTGTGCTTTCTTTCTCCTTGGCCTAAGAGAGAGTTCCTCCGTGCTTTCTTTCTCCTTGGCCTAAGAGAGTCCCCCTGTGCTTTCTTTCTCCTTGGCCTAAGAGAGTCCCTCCGTGCTTTCTTTCTCCTTGGCCTAAGAGAGAGTTCCTCTGTGCTTTCTTTCTCCTTGGCCTAAGAGAGAGTCCCTCTGTGCTTTCTTTCTCCTTGACCTAAGAAAGAGTCCCTCTGTGCTTTCTTTCTCCTTGGCCTAAGAGAGAGTTCCTCCGTGCTTTCTTTCTCCTTGGCCTAAGAGAGTCCCTCTGTGCTTTCTTTCTCCTTGGCCTAAGAGAGTCCCTCTGTGCTTTCTTTCTCCTTGGCCTAAGAGAGTCCCTCTGTGCTTTCTTTCTCCTTGGCCTAAGAGAGAGTCCCTCTGTGCTTTCTTTCTCCTTGGCCTAAGAGAGAGTCCCTCTGTGCTTTCTTTCTCCTTGGCCTAAGAGAGTCCCTCTGTGCTTTCTTTCTCCTTGGCCTAAGAGAGTCCCTCTGTGCTTTCTTTCTCCTTGGCCTAAGAGAGAGTCCCTCTGTGCTTTCTTTCTCCTTGGCCTAAGAGAGTCCCTCTGTGCTTTCTTTCTCCTTGGCCTAAGAGAGTCCCTCTGTGCTTTCTTTCTCCTTGGCCTAAGAGAGTCCCTCTGTGCTTTCTTTCTCCTTGGCCTAAGAGAGAGTCCCTCTGTGCTTTCTTTCTCCTTGGCCTAAGAGAGAGTCCCTCTGTGCTTTCTTTCTCCTTGGCCTAAGAGAGAGTCCCTCTGTGCTTTCTTTCTCCTTGGCCTAAGAGAGAGTTCCTCTGTGCTTTCTTTCTCCTTGGCCTAAGAGAGTCCCTCTGTGCTTTCTTTCTCCTTGGCCTAAGAGAGAGTCCCTCCGTGCTTTCTTTCTCCTTGGCCTAAGAGAGTCCCTCTGTGCTTTCTTTCTCCTTGGCCTAAGAGAGTCCCTCTGTGCTTTCTTTCTCCTTGGCCTAAGAGAGAGTTCCTCTGTGCTTTCTTTCTCCTTGGCCTAAGAGAGTCCCTCTGTGCTTTCTTTCTCCTTGGCCTAAGAGAGAGTCCCTCCGTGCTTTCTTTCTCCTTGGCCTAAGAGAGTCCCTCTGTGCTTTCTTTCTCCTTGGCCTAAGAGAGAGTCCCTCCGTGCTTTCTTTCTCCTTGGCCTAAGAGAGTCCCTCTGTGCTTTCTTTCTCCTTGGCCTAAGAGAGAGTCCCTCCGTGCTTTCTTTCTCCTTGGCCTAAGAGAGTCCCTCTGTGCTTTCTTTCTCCTTGGCCTAAGAGAGTCCCTCTGTGCTTTCTTTCTCCTTGGCCTAAGAGAGTCCCTCTGTGCTTTCTTTCTCCTTGGCCTAAGAGAGAGTCCCTCTGTGCTTTCTTTCTCCTTGGCCTAAGAGAGAGTCCCTCTGTGCTTTCTTTCTCCTTGGCCTAAGAGAGAGTCCCTCTGTGCTTTCTTTCTCCTTGGCCTAAGAGAGTCCCTCTGTGCTTTCTTTCTCCTTGGCCTAAGAGAGAGTCCCTTTGTGCTTTCTTTCTCCTTGGCCTAAGAGAGAGTCCCTCTGTGCTTTCTTTCTCCTTGGCCTAAGAGAGAGTCCCTCTGTGCTTTCTTTCTCCTTGGCCTAAGAGAGAGTCCCTCTATGCTTTCTTTCTCCTTGGCCTAAGAGAGAGTCCCTCCGTGCTTTCTTTCTCCTTGGCCTAAGAGAGTCCCTCTGTGCTTTCTTTCTCCTTGGCCTAAGAGAGAGTCCCTCTGTGCTTTCTTTCTCCTTGGCCTAAGAGAGTTCCTCTGTGCTTTCTTTCTCCTTGGCCTAAGAGAGAGTCCCTCTGTGCTTTCTTTCTCCTTGGCCTAAGAGAGAGTTCCTCCGTGCTTTCGTTCTCCTTGGCCTAAGAGAGTCCCTCTGTGCTTTCTTTCTCCTTGGCCTAAGAGAGTTCCTCTGTGCTTTCTTTCTCCTTGGCCTAAGAGAGTCCCTCTGTGCTTTCTTTCTCCTTGGCCTAAGAGAGAGTTCCTCCGTGCTTTCTTTCTCCTTGGCCTAAGAGAGTCCCTCTGTGCTTTCTTTCTCCTTGGCCTAAGAGAGTCCCTCTGTGCTTTCTTTCTCCTTGGCCTAAGAGAGAGTTCCTCTGTGCTTTCTTTCTCCTTGGCCTAAGAGAGTCCCTCTGTGCTTTCTTTCTCCTTGGCCTAAGAGAGAGTCCCTCTGTGCTTTCTTTCTCCTTGGCCTAAGAGAGAGTTCCTCCGTGTTTTCTTTATTTCTCCTTGGCCTAAGAGAGAGTCCCTCTGTGCTTTCTTTCTCCTTGGCCTAAGAGAGTCCCTCTGTGCTTTCTTTC
>NW_027213290.1:110000-115000 GCF_042767895.1 Penaeus vannamei | reverse complement strand
TTTGTCAAATAAAGTTAATTGTAACATCAAGACTTTGAGAATTAATTTAGCATATATACTATAAAACAATAGATGAGTAAATATAGAATTTATTACTTATTGAAATTAATAAAATTTGTTTTAAGTGTTCGCAAGATTGTTTATACCCGTGAGAGCAGTGCTCGCCATTCCTCTCCAGCTTCGATGTCATCAAGGATCGTGCTCACTTTCCTGTCTGGACACGCCTTTCTGAGGAATTTCTCATCGATGGTATTGGTAAGAATCGTTGCCTCTGGGATCAGAGATGGCGGGTATACAAATTGAAATGGAAGGCGTACAATTCTATTGCTTTGCGTGACTGACGCGATTGTTCTTTCAACCTGTGTGACTGTGTGCCTCAAAAAGTTGACAATTAAAAAAAAAAAATGACAAAAAGAGACAGAAAAAGTGCTAGTGTGATATGTGTGACTGCACCTTAAAAGTTGACCAAAAAATACGGAAAAAGTTCTTGTGTGACAACACCTTAAGTCACGTGATAATGTAAAAGTACGGGACCCTGACCGTTAAATTTCAAAATAGTAACGCAATGGCTAACCTGTGCTTCGGGTGTGAGGATAATCACTTCGAAGTATTGCTGAGGCGACGCGCGGAAGAATAGTCCGAAGACAAGGAAAACCAGTGATGTACTGTCATCCTTTCGCCAAGTACTATGGAAGGGCGGAGATCCAGGTAATGATATATATCCTAAATTTGGTTTGGTGTTTTTTTCTTGGCTAGATTTTGGATTTACGAATTGAGTAGTAAACGGTGCTTCGGGGGAGGTCTAAGGCACAAATAGACTGATTCGGTGTGACGTCACGAGTCGAAGCTGTCATTCCACTTGGTGAAAACAAACCCGTCGCTCGAAGATGCCTCGCTATCAGAGTAAGCGAAAACGGCGTATGAATACTTTGATTCATTAAAAACCGAAGTGAAAAAGCGATATGAAGCAAAACTAGAAACTGTGCAGGTAAACGAGTGCCTATACCGTCTGCCTGCCGAAATTGGGATCGACGATCCTTCGAAATCTTGAATATCCCCACATCTAAGACACACCATGTAATATAATGATTTTATGATAACAGAATTTGCTACGGTAATCTATGGTTTTTGGCTATATAAATTATTTTTTTCTGTGAAATTAGTGCAATTTCTTCCTATTTACCAGGTGTTTATACAACGGAGGCAATGAAGTCACGTAAAGGCCTACATGCTCACAACGTATTTTTCTCTTTCCTCGATAATTTGAAATCGGCCCTCTTCATTTGTTTCATCTGCTGGGCTGCATGGCATTTCAGACACAGAGGTAACAGGAAACTGTGGTTTCTTCTGAATGCTTAGCTAGGCTTCTTTTCTTCCTATTTCAATTTTTTTTTAACAGTATGACTGGTTTGTTTTCATCTAAAGAACAGTGCTTGGGATGAGATCTGGGTGAGCCGGATCCGGGGATGGTTTGCCTGTAAAGTGAAATTATGATAAATCAATTTATTACAAAAAATGTAAAATTACTGCTGGGCTTTTTCGAGTGCATAACGGCTGCCAAAACCTAATTTCGGCAATGTTGACCATATTTGGCCTTGGTAGATAGTGTACATAGATAGAGTTTGCAAGTGATTATCTGTCTAGAATTTGAAAAGGTGTAAAATATCAATATGTAATAAAAAATTTCTGAGCAGATGTAAACATATTCTATCAGGCGCCCAAGCACTCCTATCAGCGTTCACGCGTTTCATGGCCTGTAGTCATCGTTTCCATTTTTCAGGTTTCTTTCGTGATCAGGGAATTTATGAAAGGTTAAGCCTTTCTTTACCATCGTGCTGTGGTTCGAACAACCAACGGCAACCAGCTACCCGTCATTTTCACTCAAAGAAACCAAATTTTCGGAAAAATTCAGCGACTGTAAACAAAGCGCAGTGAGTTTTCGAACGAACGAGGGTTTGTTTTCACCAAGTGATCTTTGCTAAGAGCGGTTGCTAGGCGTTACCCAATTGGTCTATAGGTGGACTAATGTGTTTTGTCTCTGTCAAAATGGCTTGTAGGCATCAGCCATGTGCCCCCAAAAATATATCTGACAATATGGGAAAAGAATAATGTTCCCACTCAATACGAACCCCTCGCGCGGCGTGTCGACCACGTGGGTGGTGGAAACTATTTTGTAAACAAGCCGGAGACTTCGTCAATCCCTGGGAAAAAAGTCTTGCTCTGATTCAAAAATCAGTATCCCTGTTTCGTACAGGTATCATTATCATCAACATCATCACCACCACCATAATAATCAGTGGCATCACTACTGGCGTTACTACTACCATGCTTATTATTAGTAGCGGCACTACTGCCGTCATTATCATCACTACTATCATTGGTATTATCATACCATTACATCCTCTCATCTTTCACTGTAAATACGGTTAGAATGAGGCTTTAGTGTGCTTACGTTAGCACAGCAATAAGGCATCGGTCGGTATTGCTGACTTGGTTTAACGTCCTTGAATAAATTCTGAAGTCTTCAGTCTCACTCAGCTCCTGGGGACAAGGTATTCATACGGCCAGATGCACGTGCTATGATCCTAACTATGTTTCTGCTCCGTTGGCATTATAACAAAATGCTTACTTAACCTGGTTTTAAATTTGTATATATATTTTTTTTACTTGTGTTAGAAGAGTGAGAGGGAGGAAGAAAAAGAGAGCTAGAGAGGAAAGAATGAAGAAAGAGAAAGAGAGGTGAGTATGAGAGATAGAGAGAAAGGCGAGTAAAAGGGAGAGAGAGAGAGAGAAAGAGGTGAGTACAAGAGAGAGAGAAAGAGAGACCGGGGCGCCAGCGACAGCTCGTCCCACTTAGAATCCATCCACACGTCAAGGCAGTCCGAGACCCCGTTAAGGCGACCTTCTCCTTTGATAACGCTGCACCTTGATGGCCATTGAGCTCTTGGAATATTTTTTTCTTTCTTTTTTTCTCGTTTCTTTCTCTCTACGACTTTATGACGGCCACCAGGCAGCGGGGCGGGGAGACCGCGGCGGCGGAGACGAGAGGCAGCTTGCAGATGTCAGCGATAACAGTTATTCGTCCCATGGGCCTCGCTGCGTTGAAGGCATAGGTGCGTAGGAAAATGCTCAGTGAAGGATTAGTTGTTTGGCGAACGCAACCACTAACACCGTTACCAACATCTGTATCAGGTAGTAATAAGTAATACGATGAAGATAGCGAGGTTCGTTGGAATCTAAGGAGCTTTAGCATTGTGATGATTGTGAAGAATACGGAAGGTTTAACGTTAAAAGAACGATGGCAAAGATAATGACAGGAACTAACTTGGGATCAAACTCTAGATATTGTCACTATCAGCAAGTCGCTCCAGCGCCGATTTTGCTGTGTCAGCGCTATCGACACCTGTGGCTTTTCCATGCTCTATCTCGTATCAGTTCCATTTCTCTACTTCGCCTCCGGCCTTCCGCCTCCGTCCCCTGCGCCCTTGGAAATTCATGTTGCAGTTATCCTCGTCCATTTCGGTTTCCTCGTCGATCCCGCTTGATGTGAGAGGCTCGGGGATGCTTCATTTCCAGTGTCATTTAAAGGAAACGATAATTACAGTAACGAAGATACAGGCATTGCACATGATCGGTGCTTTAAGGGACAATTATATGTAATTACGAGAACTACATCACTACTCGGATCAGAGCGAGAGGCCGCCGCCTAAAGTACCCAAACCCCGCGGAGAAGGGACCGCGTGCTTGGGGATTAGCATGCTGTTAGATCGACCGCCGCCTGAGTACCGTTGACGCTTCGACCGCAGCGGCACAGCCTCCGTCAGCACATGTCTAGGGGAGGGGGGTCTGGGGGCAGTGATGGGGTCACATGTGGAAGGTGACGGCTGTACGTGCTGTCGTGTAAGGTCACTTTGGTAAAAATCTTTATAAAGCACATCGATCAGCAAATGTCTTGGACCCTCCTCTCTCTCTCTCTCTCTCTCTCTCTCTCTCTCTCTCTCTCTCTCTCTCTCTCTCTCTCTCTCTCTCTCTCTCTCTCTCTCTCCCTCCCACCCTCCCTCCCTCCCTCCCTCCCTCCCTCCCTCCCTCCCTCTCTCTCTCTCTCTCTCTCTCTCTCTCTCTCTCTCTCTCTCTCTCTCTCTCTCTCTCCCTCTCCCTCCCTCTCTCTCTCTCTCTCTCTCAGAAAATCAATTACTTTTTTTCCTCTTCGTCGCACAAATCTGAGCTTATTAAGATATTTAGAACTGACCAAGCTTTAACGTGATCCCTTTTTCAATAAGTTCTCATTTGTTGATACCATCGCCCGCTTTGAGCAAATAAGTGTGTATACGCTACCTCCTCATTAATGTTAGATGAAGGGAAAAATGTATGTAATTCTCCAAAATTCTCTCTGTCAGAGAGCCAGATTAACAGTAAGTCATTCTGTAATGAAATAATTCACGTTCTATTCACTTTATCATTATTTCTGATTTCAGGTTACGGTTATGTAAATATGATTTTTAAATTTCTTTGATAATTCAGATCAAACGAAAAATTTACATCCGCTTTACAGTAAGTATAATCTAATTGTTTCTAGCAAAGACGAATACCGTTAAAGTTTCCGCTGGCGAGGAGCAGCATTTGCTTCTGAGACAATGCGGCGAAGGGCGGCGCTGCGAGCCCGCCCTTCGCGCCGGATCAGCGGCCCGGCGGCTGTGCCCTCGGGAGGCAGTGATTCGGGAGGGCGCCTTTGATCGTCCCATAAATGCATTTTGGATTAGTCAAGTGCTATGAGTTTCTAGTTCTATTCATAATATTGTATGCATGCTAGTATGACACAAGATTTACAGTCTTACTTTTCTAATGAATCGATAAAAGAATTCATTTAAATGAGAATAATCCTCTGCAGATTTTTTCCAGTCGGTACTAGACAAAAACATAAATGAATTCAGTCAGCTAAAGTCTACCAGTGAACACAAAGAGAACAATGAAACAAATGAAATCATTTGAAATTTTATGCA
>NW_027213290.1:22500-25000 GCF_042767895.1 Penaeus vannamei | reverse complement strand
ATCTGGGTTTCACGTTGCTTGCTGTAACGGGAAACGTGATATCTCTGCTGGGCGAGCCGTTGTTATGGTAACCCAGAAATTTGTTGAAATAGAATGCGGCTATATGTGGGTGGATGTCTGAGTGTGTCTGTACATACATACTGTACAAGACTGCATACATGTAAATATATGCGTATATGTGTTTGGATGCATGTGTATGTGTGCAGAATTATGAACATTCCTTTCATATTTCTTTCTAATTATTCCAAATATATATCCATGTCTGTGGCAATTGCCATTATAATTGTTGTCGTATTTGCATTATGCATGCATGTACACAGAAACAATTTCAGTGTAAAAAGATATATTAGGACAGTTTTTTATTATATGTTCATACTGGCCAAGGGAGGTACTAATGTGTACCTCAATCAAAACCTGTCTTCTACACGGGGACTAAGGTTACTCAGTGTGATATGAACGCAGGATGGCTGGATTTAAGGTCAACACAAAGACAATAATACGGACAGTGGAGATTCCCGGACGGGAGCTATTTCACGTTCTACTAAAATAGAGCTATATAGTATAAATAAGCGAAATACATGGGAATATAATCAAAAGCCCACAAATATTAGCCGGATGCCAATCCTTTTTATGGTCGTTAAGCGCAAATAAAGGATCAGAACTGGTTAACCACTCTATTGCTCTCGCGCTGAAGCACCGAGCGATCGATTAATGGCGCCCAGATTTAGCATCGCGGAGAGACAAGCGGGAAATAGTGACACTCGCTTATTCTTTCTCCCAGTTGACAGGCTGTGCCAGAAAGAAGCTCAGACGCGCTTCACGCTGCTGTTGCTGCTCGTCTCAAGAGAAGCAAAGTGACGACGGCGAGTGGCACTCCAAGTGTCATCTTTATCAATTGTGACCTTGCAGGCGGCGGCGATTGGCGTCTGCTTTGCAATATATCTCGCAGAATTCTTTCCAATATGATTTTAATAAAATGGAGTTGGGATGTTAACAGACACCTAAAAACAATATTTTTTTGTTGTAACGGATCCCTGGCGAATCCAACATTACGACCGCTGACAAATGAGGGACATAACAGCGCAGCAACTTCTGGTCTCTGAGTTATGAGAGGCAATCCGTTTAATCATGAAGCGGATTATTTACTTCCAAGCGTAAGGAGCTTAGTCGGACTCGGCTTTCGAACAAACGGCCGACAAGCTGCCCTTCGTGTCCCACTGCTGTCACAGTATTGCCTCCGGCGAAGAGTTCTAGTTTTTGGCGTGGTACATGTTTTTAAGATGAGGGCTCACCGGAGTGGGAAAGCTGAGATCAGATCCACAAACATTTTTGTAGCCACCTGCAGTTTTAAGAATAAATTAAGTAATGGCAAACATGAAATAGTAAAGGAAGTTTGTAAAGTTGATCTGACACTGAAGTGAATCAAAATTTTATGTACGAATACTTACACGTTAAAATGACACCATCATATCAGATATAGAGATATTCCGTATGCATCAGACCCCTATGCATAAGAAGCTTGGGCAGTAAAGATTTCGAGACTTGTTACCATTATAGTCCCATCGCTAAACCGAAATTGCCTACAAATCATCATATTCCATTATCTTGATCACTGGACTCTGATGAACTTTATTCTCGAAAGCGCTTTGCAGTGTCTTGCAATTGACTGATAATACTTTGCGGACCCTTCCACGCTTTCCAAATAGAGCATGCCAAGTGATAGGCAAAGCTAACGAAATGCTTCGATTCCTATCTACTGCTCCACTATAAAAATACGGACTTTTCACATTTTCAATGATTCTGGTTCTAAGGTAGTCAATGAAGTGGTGTATCATATTCATGTAATATATCATATTCCATTGCATACCTTGAAAGATGCTTAATTCATTAGATGTAATTTGCAAATAGAACTCAAGAAAATAACACAAATTCTGTTTGTAAAAGTACTTGGAAAACGACTCCCGACGACTTCAATATGCAATAACAAATGCCTGTCTGTTACATATCCACATCACCTATGTTCCACGTTGCATCTAGCGTAATGGACACCCGCTTGCTCCTGAATATCTCACAAACAAGAGATCTGGGAAGCAGACTGACTGTTTGAGCTCACAGTCCTTTGTTATAATGTCTAGATCAATAGAATGCAGGACAGCGCTTTCTTGTGTTCTTTCTCCCTCGACATATTAAAACTTTTGCCCAAGCGTTCTGTGATCCCGTTCTGTGTACGCTGAACAGGATCAAAGGGAAGTTTAAAGGGTGTTCGCTGCTTGCCGTGAGCGCTCAGTCCCCTTTCAGAAGTTTTATTGTTGGCCTTGTGTGCTATATCCCTTGGTTGTTCACTGGCATTGTCCCAACGATTATTTTCCTTTATTTCGGCCAGGGTATTATTGGCGCTCCAGTGCATTTGAAATTCATTAAAACTTCATACGTAATCGGATCAAGTAGTATTGCGGACCCTCTCCCCTGTTTTTTGAAGAGTAAAAGGAGAAAATTATTA
>NW_027213289.1:5000-10000 GCF_042767895.1 Penaeus vannamei | reverse complement strand
TTTTAAAAATCCCCTTTAGTGTCACTAGCAAAAGACATACTGATCATGCCATAGTATTATGCAAGTTAAAAAAAAAATACATTGTGGGACACAAAAGAAAAAAGAAAAAAACTCTTTGGTACATACAAGCTGTGTTTCCATAGAAAGAAAAAGACAAAAGAGAAATCTTTTCAGCCGTAGTCAGTGTCTCCTAATAATTTCAAGTCTTCTCTTTGTTATGACTAATTCTAATATTTTCTTACAAAGTGTAATAATCATTCATATGTATTTCTAATCCATATACTTTCTTATGTTCTTATTTCTTATTTTTGTTTATTTTCAAATTACAATATTATTCATTTACTTATGAAGTGAAATGACTGTCTGTACTTTTTAATTTGTACATGATGATTTGTTTTTGAAATTAAATGACTATTTTTTTATCACCTGTGTATAATGATTATGAAAAAGAGATCAATGTATTAGTCCCAAACACTTACCTTATTTATAAGCTCTGCTGAAAGCCCAAGGTACTGATGAAGTGCCGTAAATGTCACACGCATCAGCCTGACCATGATGATCTGAATAACACGTACAAACATGTCAGGGTGTTTGCGGAATGTCTCCTCAAAGACTTTTACAGGAAATTTCATAACAATGGAGTCTTCTTCTGCTTTGGCTTCGACAGTTTTGTACGGCTGTGGATGGCCAGTCAAGACATCACAGAAAGACAGCAGCGAGATGATAGACTCTCCAGGTAAGACCTCTTTTAGCGTAAAGGTGGTAGTGCCATCTGGCTCACACACGTACACACTCAAACGTCCAGTCTGCACTATATAAATATTTTCATCTGTCTGACCTGCAATTAGAAGGATATAAGTCAGATTCAGTTTATGTTTCAAGAGGAATACAGATATTATCATTTAGCATAAGGTAGATACTATGCAAAATAAGATACATATATAAGTATGTATTAGGTATACTTACCAACACTAAAGAGTGGCTGTCCTTTATACAAATGAATCGTCTGGACACTCTTGCATAACTCCAAAAATAAAGGCATGTCAAAGTGGCCAAAGACCCTGAAAGAGAAATATTTAACAAGGGATTAGCCTTCTTTTAAAAAATAACAAAAAATAGTCATATTCATAATTTTTCTAGCTGCATACTTAATTATTTATATCCATTTCCTGAGAGCAAACACAAGTCTTGCGAAGATCTGAACTAATGCTGACTTCTGGATTACTCAGCTCCAAACCAAAGCTAGGCAAATCTATAAGCAACTTTAATCGTCTCACATACTGCAAATTTTCACCCAACAGACCTCAGGAAAAAAATTATGAATGAGAATGCATATTTTCACAGTGCAAAAGATGTATCTGACTGGTTTCAATGTATTTCTGATGAAGTTAAAATCAAAACCTGCCAAATATACCTCTTGCACTGTAAATATATTCATTCTCATATATACCTTTTCTATATTTGTCTCAATGAACACTGTTCAGACCTCAGGATCCAACTCTATAGCCTGGCTAATGAGAATATTACTAATTGATGTAAGTCTCTCACATCCTAGACACTGCTGATCAGCCTTTTATCATCAGAGTAAAAATATGTAGTGGTTTGAATGACCTGCCCCCCTCCCCTAGCACCACAAAATGGCTAGATCTATGACTACCAAATCACACTAAGCAAACCTCATGCTGTGGGGATTACATCATATCTATTAATGCCAGCTGATGTATGGCAACACAGCATAGGGAGAGCATGTAATATTTCAATATCAAAATGGCAGCCCACTGACTAAGGCTTTAAAAAATAAACAAGATTTGTATTTTTTAATTTCAACTTTAGTTTTATTTTTTCAGTGTAATATCTAGGGTTGGAAGGCAGGGTTTAGGGTGAGATGGTGTCCAGAAACTGGTTCATTACATCACTAAAAAATAAACAAATAAATAAATAAATAAATAAATAAATACTGACCCACCTCCAGAGAGAGTCGTTACCTGAACCAAAGATTTTTTGGGGGGGACATCATGACAACTGTGTCTCTCTAAGATCCTAACTAAACAATGCAGAGGATTAATATCTACCCTAAAATTGCTGACCTAAACAAGTGTGTAATCAAGTGATACCAAGACTAGCAGCCAAGCACTGTAAGGGTGAGAGGAGCTTAGAGTGAATGTTTGTTTCTGAACAAGAATGAAAAGAAAATAACTTTTTAAGAAGTTAGAAAAAAGATATATAAATTGTATTTTCTTGCGCCCTAAGATCTTGTGTGCATGTAATAAGTATTAGCAATAAGTTATCATAGCCTATTCAGAAATATTACCCAAGCTAATCACACATCCTAGAGTCAAGGAAACGCAGAATGAAAGAGAGATATTCTCTTCTCATTTTTAACCCAATGCCGCCGGGAACATGTAATGTAAACTGAAGTTGTTTCAAGAAATGTCTTTACACATAGATGGCTCCACAAGTGCTTACATAATTTCCCTTTCCCTTAAGTATTGTTTTTTATGCTATGAATATTAATGCTGTTATCATTCTTATCAACTTTATAATCATAATAACATTTTTTAACAATACTAATAGCAATATAAGATACAAAAGAATATTTTCAAAAATCAAGGAAAAGGAAAAACAGATGAGATGGGTAGGAATAGTAATTGACTCCTTGGTGACTAAAAACTTCTGGAGCTATTTATGTGTAAGGGCAATTAACCCCTACAATCCGGATAACATAAAATGACATTATGAAAAAAATGTGGTTTGCAGGGTGGGTGACATGAACATGCCATCATGGGAAAATTTGGGTGTGAGCTGTTGTGTGCAGTTCAGCTGAAGGCCTGGGTGATGGGAAAGACACAACAAGTGCACAAAGTTCTTGGAGAGTGATTAGACTGATTTAGCATTTAGGAAGGTCTTTCCGCATTATTTCTATTGATAAAAAAGTGTGGAATATAAAGTCTATGAGCCATGTCTGGAAGATCGACGGTTCCAGGGAAGACACTATTTCCATGCTTTCGATTGTATTCCTGACAACCTGTGTTGCCTGACTCCCAGGCAATGCAGGTTGTATTACAGAAAAATTATCCCATTGGATCCGATTGCCAAGAATACAGTTAGTGGGTTACGCAAGTAGCCAACATCCCAAGCATGTAGCACGTAGGCTGGGCGTGCACGAACACTGTAACTCCCCTTTACAAAGTTATTTTGCGAAAGCTTTTCTGACATTTTCCAATGTCAACATAATCTATGTAGTATATGACTCTGTGAAAGACAGACAGACAGAAAGAAAGAAAGAAAAGAAAGAAAGAAAAGAAAGGAAGAAAGAAAGAAAGGAACATTTGGTCATTTGTGTCGTATCTTTCATTTATGTGCCATATCTCTTATTTTTTTGTAATTTTCAATATTCTGTAATATAACCTGAGTCACCAATCACAGCAGTCAGGAATATGATGTGCAGCATGAAAATGGCATCCTCCCTGGAGCCAGCACTCTTCCAGCCATGGCTTACGCACGTTACCTTCCGCATACATTAATCAATGGGAATAATGCTAAAGCCCCCCTTCTAAGTGCCAAATGAGTCTAATCACTCTCTAAGAGGTTAAAGCACCCATGGCGAGTCTTTTCCATCACTCTGGTCTTCGCTCATGATGGCAAGTTCATGTCACTCAGCCTGCAGCCATTTTGTCCAATGACAACAGGTTCATGTCAAACAGCTCTTGACTCAGATTTTTCTAAGATGGGATCATAATGTCATCTGGATCTTAGGGGTTAATATTAAAAGCTTAATAACAAAAAAATAGTTATGATTAAATAAAAAACAAATTAAATACCCAATTAAGAAATTGGTACTTATATGTTATTATTCTTGCACTTATGGACTACTTAGAGAGATGATATGAAATATGTACAAGGAAAAAAGTCTATTATCATCTGGATAAAGCAAATCAAATGACAAATATAGACATTGGAAAATGGCATAAAAGCAAAAAACGTGTTTACAGAAAAGGACAAAATCACCATTGCAAAGGGGAGGCATGGAATCATTGCGCATGGTCTACAAGCTGCAAACCCAGCAGATTGTCCACTCATGTAAGCCTGATGCCTGTATTCTGGGCCACATGATGGCAATGGAGATACAATGGGTTAATAAACTAAACTCAGAGGCAGTCAGTTAAAATAAAGTGAGCTTTTTGTCATTCTTTTAACTTTCTTTTATAGTATACTCTTTATCCCCTTTACATTTTTCCTCTTCTCAGCTGCCTCTTACTTCCCTTTATTGTATGGAGGGATAGGGGGCTGGTTCAACCTCCCTTCAACCTCTCTTTCCCCATTAATTTTAGATTTCATGTCCAACTTGTATGTTTTATGGTTGAGATGGATCTCTTTGTGTTTCCCCTGTAGCGCCTAAACTTGTGCAAGGTGTCAGTCATGTAATCATTCTCACTATTTGTCATATGGTATTCCTGAAGAGCATGTGCTCAAAAATGTCTATACACCCTTGGTTTCACAGTAGAAAGAAGAACTCTACTGTTCTGCTTCCTACCTTTTCAGCCTTAGCCTTCAATAATGATACAAGTCACTGCAGATGGAAGTACAGACTATGAAAGTTTACAAGTTCTTGGGCCCATTTCTAACCTTTTAAAGTCCAAGCTCATGCTCTCATCAACACTTCAATCTACGCTAGGATAAGTGAGTGGGATTATCTCCCTAACACTAATCAACAGATAAAAGTGCCAGCTAAAGTTTTTTGGGGGCTCTGATATTACACAGCCTGTCCTGGTATCAATGAAAAAGTCACTGAACCACAGGTTACAACTTTTAAGAGAATTCATCTTTGGCACCTTAACGTCATGCAGTCCATAATTTTCTGGATCATGCATGCCTGTGACCTTTAGATATCTGCCCCTCTCCACTGGGAAGGGTGTCTCATTCTCTCACTCTCTTGATTAGGCTATCATCTATGATCCACAGAACTTTTGGATTAGACCTCTCTGACAGATGAAAGGCAT
>NW_027213288.1:10000-25000 GCF_042767895.1 Penaeus vannamei | reverse complement strand
GACGCATCAGCTACCGAGGCGGGAACATGGGCGTGTAAAAGGGATTAAATATGATTCTGTAGCTATTGAGTATACGGGCGTGCGGGTAGTGGACGAGGCGGTGGGGCGAGGGGGGGTGGGGGGGGTGTTGGAGGGCGTGAATGGGCGGTTGAATTTTTTTTTTTTTTTTTTAAGACGGCAATGGGAGAAGGAAGGAATTAAATGTGGTTTGGTTTACTTTTTTTATATCTTTTTTTTTCTTAATCACTTTCTCTCCTTTCTTTCTCTTTGTCTGTCTGCTTGAGTGTCTGTCTCTTTATCTCTTTGTCTTTCTTACTCTTTTCTTCTGTTTCTTAGCTTCTTTCTTTCTTTCTTTCTCTTTATCTTTCTCTCTCTCTCTCTCTCTCTCTCTCTCTCTCTCTCTCTCTCTCTCTCTCTCTCTCTCTCTCTCTCTCTCTTTCTCCCTCTCTCTCTCTCTCTCTCACTGCCTCTCTCTCTCTTTCTAAACGTGGCAGAAATAAAACAAGAAAAGAAAGAAACAAAGAAAGAAAAAGAAGAAAAAGAAGGAGAACAAAAACTACAAAATACAAAAAAAAAGAGAAATAATAAATCAAAAACGGACGAAATAGAATAACAGAAACAAAACAAAACAAACAAAAACAAATAAATGAATACAAACAAACAAACAAACAAATATCGACCACGCCCCCTTGGACCACGAACCTCAGGCCAAACAAGCCAAGTCGCCTCCACCTCCGTCACGTCCGGGATCTCTCCCTCACCCCCTTCAACCCCCATTAGAATAGCTAAGGGGAGTCCTCTAAGGGGGGGGGGAGGAAGACCCCATCCGGACTCGGCCAAGACGAGGGTGAAGTCCGTCAGTCCGTGTTGGGAGGCGATGATGACTTAGAAGGGGATATAGAGTGGGGTTGAATTGGGTGTGTGGTAGGGGGTGGGAGGATGGGGTGAGGGGAAGAAAGGGAGGGTGTGTAGGGGAGGGGGAGGGTATGTAGGGCAGGAGGGGGTGAGGGGGAAGGAGAAAGGAGAAGCGGGGAGGATGTGTGGAAAAGGGGAGGGGAGGGTGTGGATAGGGGGAAAGGTGTGTAGGGGGAGGAGGGCAGGGGAAAGGAAGGAAAGGGTTGTGGGAAGGGGAGGGTGTGTGGGAAGGGAGAAGGAGGAGGGGGGGGAGGGTGTAAGAGGGGGAGAAGGTATGGGAAGGGGGGAAGGGGAGGGGGTATAGGAGGGGGAAGGGGAGTGGAGAAGGAGTGTAGAAGGGGGGAGGGGTTGTGGGAAGGGGAAAAGAGGTGTGGGAAGGAGAGGGTATCACTATCATTATCGTCAATATCATCATTAACATCATTATCCTCGTTGTTACCAGTATCGTTATTGTCATCGTTACTATTATCCCTATTACTAGTATTACTATCATATTCGCAATCGTCCTTGTTTCATTTTTATTACCATTGTCATTACTAATTGTTGTTACTGCTATCTGTATAATGACAGTGGTTGTTGTTATTGTTATTATTATTATTATCGTTATTACTCAATAGAAGTATCATTATTATAATTGTCATTATTAAGATCATTATCATTATTACTCTTTCGAGAACGAGTATGATCACCCTTTCTCATTTTCTCTCTCCCTCTCTCCCTTCCCTACTTTCTCTCTCCCTGTTCCTCACTCTCGACCTTTCCTTCTCTCTCTCTTTCTCCGCTCCTTTCTCTCATTCTCTCCCTCTTTTCCCTACTTTCTCTCTCCCTGTTCCTCTCTCTCTTCCTCTGATCCCTCCTTTCTCTCTCTCTTTGTTCCTCTCCCTCTCTCCCCTTCCTTTTCTCTTTCTCTCTCTTCTCTTCTTTATCTCTTTCTCTCTCTCTTCCCTACTTTCTCTCTTCCTGTTCCTCCCTCTCTTCCTTTCCTTCTCTCTCTCTTTCTCCCCTCCTTTCTCTTTCCCTCTCTCTCTCTTCCTTCTTACTCTGTCCCTATTCCTCTCCTTCTCCCTCTCTTTCCTCCTTTATATCTCCCTATTCCTCTCCCTCTTCCTCTCTTCCCTCCTCTCTCTCTCCCCTATCCTCTCCCTCTCCCTCTCTTCCCTCACTCTTTCTCTCTCTCCCTATCCTCCTCCTCCTCCTCTCCCTCTACCTTCCTCCTTTCTCTCTCTCTTCCTGTTCCTCTCCCCTCCCTCTCTTCCCTCCTTTCTCTCTCTCTTCCTGTTCCTCTCCCTCTCCCTCTCTTCCCTCCTTTCTCTCTCCTCCTCTCCCTCTCATCCCTCCTTTCCCTCTCTCCCTATTCTCTCTCATCTCTCCCTCTCCCTTTCCCTCCTTTCTCCTTCCCCCTCTCCCTCTCATCCCTCCTTTCTCTCTCTCCCTATTCCTCTCCTCCTCCTCCTTCACATCCCTCCCTTTTCTCCCTCTCTCCCTCTCATCCCTCTTTCCCTCTCCCTTTCTCTCAATTCTCCTCCGCCCCCCCTCTCTCTTCCGCACTCTTTCTCTCTCTCTATCCTCCTCCTCCTCCTCCTCCACCCTCTACCTCCCTCCCTTGTCTCTCCTCTTCTTCGCCTCAGTTCCTGCCGCTCTGATGCAGCGGTAAATGGCTCTTGTGTCCTTACCGAGTAACATATCAATAACATTTTTCTTTCGTAATATGTTAAGAATGACTGCAGCTGCTGTCGCTGTAATATATGTGGTGTTTCGTATCCTTACCGATTAATATCTATATTTTTTTCTTTGGTAATATATTAAGAATAACTATATACACCTTTTTTCTTTAATTATTGAGCTTATTGACATTCATATCTTCGAGTATTAATGTTTATCAAAATCTGCTTCGGTTGCATGAGACGCGTGTATATGATGAGTATGATGATTATATAGCGTTTTTAGGATTAGTGATTGCAATATAAACACTAATGATGGTAATAAATAACACAGCAATAATGATGTGTGTGTGTCTGTGTTTGTGTGTGTGTGTGTTTGTCTGTGTGTGTGTGTACGTGTATGTGTGTGTGTTTGTCTGTGTGTGTGTGTGTGTGTGTGTGTGTATGTGTGTGTGTGCATGTGTGTGAGTGTGAGTGTGTGTGTTTGTCTGTGTGTGTGTGTATGTGTGTGTGTTTGTGTGTGTGTATTTGTCTGTATGTGTGTGTGTGTATGTGTGTGTGTGTTTGTGTGTGTGTGTTTGTCTGTGTGTGTGTGTGTGTATGTGTGTGTGTTTGTGTGTGTGTGTTTGTCTGTGTGTGTGTGTGTATGTGTGTGTGTTTGTGTGTGTGTGTTTGTCTGTGTGTGTGTGTGTATGTGTGTGTGTTTGTGTGTGTGTGTTTGTCTGTGTGTGTGTGTGTGTGTGTGTGTATGTGTTTGTGTGTGTGTATGTGTGTATGTCTATGTGTGTGTTTGTATTTGTGTTTCTGTTTGTGTGTGTGTGTGCGTGTGCATAACGGAAGCACTTAGGCGCATAAAGAACCACCCTTTTTATCAGCAAATCAACAACTGCCATCCAAGGCGCCATAACCAACACCTCAGACCTCACGAGAACCGAGAAACTTCGATGCCTCTTATTCCGCCAAAGGAAGTCGGCGCGGATATTTTGGTCGCGAGTGGCGCTGGCGGTGCAGAGCCACCTCGACCTGCGCCCCGACGAAGCAACTGCGCGGCGCCACAGTCAACTTTTGTGTATGACGTCTGAGTGAGAGAGAGGGAGGGGGAAGGAGGAGATATATTAAAACAGTTTGTGGGGTCGAGTTTGAACCGATTTTGTGGGAGGGTCTGTCGAAAGTATATTTGCCTTTTTTTTTTCTTTTCTTTTTTTGAACCGATTTGTGGGAGGGTTTGTCAATGCTGTTGCCTTTTTTTTTTCTTTTCTTTTTTTGAACCGATTTGTGGGAGGGTTTGTCATTGCTGTTGCCTTTTTTTTTTTCTTTTTTTTTTTAGATGTTGACATTTTTATTTAGGTTGTCGTTTCGTGTTTTGTTGATATTTCTTTTGTTTGTCTTTCTCTTCGTTTGATATAATAATAATGATGATGATAATGATACTGCTATTGGTATTACTAATGATGATGACAATAATTATGATGATTATAATGACAATAACTGTAATCACAATACTACTACTACTACTAATAATAATAATTGACGATAATCATCATCATCAAAAAGTAATAACGATAACAATAACAACAACAATGATAATAACACTAATAATCGGGTAACAGACCTACACCCTATAAACTACACTACTTGGGTGTCGGGTGAGTCGGGTGAGTCGGGTCTTCCTCCCCTCACGTCTCGGACTCTCTTGGCACGGGAGAGCTGGGCCGGAGTGAGTCATCCCGGGCGCGTTTGAGGGAGGGGGCAGCGGGGTTGGGTAAGGGTGAGGGGGGAAGGGGGGGTGAGGGAATGGAGGGAAAGGAGTGAGGTGAAGGAAGGGAGGCAGCTGGGGTTAGGTGAGGAGTGAGGAAGGGGAAGGAAGGGGGTTTGGGTAGGTGAGGGGGAAGGAAGTGAGGGAATGTGAGATAGAGGTGAGGGGGGAAGAGAGGGTAAGGGGGTGGGGAAAGGGGGAGTTAGGTGAGGAGTGAGTGGGGAAGGGGGTTAGGGAGAAGGGTGAGTTGCAGAGGGGGTGAAGAGGCTGGTTGGCGTAGAGGAGTGAGGGGGAAGAGGTGGGTAAGGTAGAATTGAGGGGGAAGAGAGGAAGGGTGAGGGAGGGGAGTTGCAGAGGGGGTTGGGTGAGGGGGTGAAGAGAGGGGGTTTGGGTGAGGGTGAGGGGGGAAGAGAGGGAGTTGCAGGTGAGTTACAGGTGAAGAGAGGAGTGAAGAGGGGGTTGGAGTAGAGGGGTGAGGGGGAAAGAAGGGAGGAATTGCAGAAGGGTTAGGGTGAGGGTGGTGAAAGAGGGGGGTTGGGTGATGTGGTGAGGGGGAAGGGGGAGTTGCAGAGGGGAGTGAAGAGGGGGTGAAGAGGGGGTTGGGTAAGGGTGAGGGGGGAAAGGGAAGTTGCAGAGGGGTTGTTGGGGTGAGGGTGAGGGGGGAGAATTGAGGGGGTTGGGTAAGGAGGTGAGGTGGGAAGGAAGAGGAGTTGCAGAGGGGTTGGGTGAGGAGTGAGGGGGGAAGAGGGAAGGTGAGGAGGGTGAAGAGGGGGTTGGGTAAGGAGTGTGAGGGAGTGAGAGGGGGGAGGGGGAGTTACAGAAGGGTTTGGGTAAAGAGTGGGGGGTAGGAGAGGGCGTGAGTGGAGTGGGAGGTTGGGAAGCTGAAGAAGGGGGGAGGGGAGCTGTAGAGGGGAGAGTGTTAAAGTATAGGATTGGGACCGGATATGGGAGGAGGGGGTTGGGGGATTTCAGAGGGGAGGGAGGGAAGGGGTAAGACTGGGGAGGAGTGGGAGAGAATGGACTGCCCAGTGGATAGGAGGGAAAGGCTAGGTCGGTAGCATCTCGAGGAGGTGTCATGGCGCCTGATTCTATTTTTGGAAAAAAAGCACGTGGGGTTTGTTTTGATGACGTCACAAAAGTCCCGGATGCTCTGTGAATATGGTCGATCATTTTGGTCTCTTCAGTTTACAAAAACGATGGAAAATGATCAATTTAATGGTTATATTTTCATTGAACAATCAGCAAAACAGACGCCATGACACCTCCTCGGGTTGCTACTGATCTAGCCTTCCCCCTGGTTGAGAGAAGGGAGGCTACAAAGTGATAGGAAATAGGAAAGCGAAAGAACAGGGAGGTGGTTGGGTTGCCACGGGGTTGGGGAAGTTGGGGAAGAGGGATGCAGGTTGGATGGAATGAAGTGATAGGTTTTAAGAAAGGATAGAGAGGGCGAAAGGGCACAATAAAGAGAGGGAGAGTAATGTTGCAGAAAAGAGAGGCGGGGAATCAAGGCTGCAGTAAAAAGGGGTTATATGCATTGCGAAAAAATGGGAAGGAAAAATAGATAAACCACAAGGTATGGAAGGACAGGAAAATGGGTGAAGACAGGTATGAGATTTCATTTTTTTGGGGGAAACAAATAGTTGGATAAAAGAGGGGAAGGGAAAGAGTTGCTGGGAAACAGAAAGGTAGATGAAAGGGAAGATAAGGTAGATAAAAGGTAGATGAAGGGGAAGATAAAGTTGTACTTAACGAGAAGGGAAAAGGAGGAGAAGAGATTTAGGAAAGAGGGAAGAGGATTAGAAAGAAGGTAGATAGGGTTACGGAAAGATAATAGGAAGAAGGTGGAAGGAGTAGGGAAGAGAAGGGAAGAGAGAGAAAAAGGGCAAAAAAAGAATGAACAGGCGGAGAATGGGAAGAAGGTGGAAAGAATAAGGAGGATAAAGGTAGAGAGAAAGAGAAAGAGAAATAAAGAAAAGAGGAACAGGCGGCGAATGTGACGAAGGGGAGGGAAGAAAAGGTGAAGATAAATAGGAAAACAAAGAAAATAAATAAAGGGGAGGAAGAGGAAACGGAGGAGCCTACAGGGGGAAGTGATTCAAGACTTTCAATAAAAAGAAAATAACAATAATGATAATAAAGGAGCAAGTAGTGAAAAAAACACTTACACAGACACACACACACACACACACACAAACACACACACACACACGCACATACACACACACACACACACACACACACACACACACACATACACACAAACATACACACACACAAACACTACATTCCCAAACAACAAACCAAAAGAGCCAAAGCCATAACCAAAAGAACGAAGCAAGGAATAGCGCAAAAGCAGAAGGAAAGAAGGAAGTCGGCGAAGACCTGAGCAAGGCGTCGGGACAGCGCCTTCCTGCTCGTGACGTCATCGGGCGAGAGATGTGCGGAGATACGGACGAGTTCGTGTTGTACACACACGCGCGCGCGCACACACACGAACACACACACACACACACACACACACACACACACACACACACACACACACACACACACACACATATATATATATATATATATATATATATATATATATATATATATGTGTGTGTGTGTGTGTATGTATGTGTGTGTATAGTAATGTGTGTGTGTGTATATATATATATATATATATATATATATATATATATATATATATATATATATATATATACATACACAACACACAACACACACATGCACACACACGCATATATAGATAGATAGATAGATAGAAAGGTAGATAGATGGATAGAGGGAGAGAGAGAGAGAGAGAGAGAGAGAGAGCGAGAGAGAGAGAGAGAGAGAGAGAGAGAGAGAGAGAGAGAGAGAGAGAGAGAGAGAGAGAGAGAGAGAGAGAGAGAGAGAGAGAGAGAGAGAGCAGAGAGAGGGAGGGAGGGAGGGAGGGAGAGAGAGAGAGAGAGAGAGCGAGAGAGAGAGAGAGAGAGAGAGAGAGAGAGAGAGAGAGAGAGAGAGAGAGAGAGAGAGAGAGAGAGAGAGAGAGAGAGAGACAGAGAGACAGAGAGAGAGAGAGAGAGAGAGAGGGAGATACAGACAGACATATATGGAGAGATAAATGGAGAGACAAGTACATTGATGCTGATACTAAACTGAATACTAATGAAATTAATCATTATATCCAGAATTATGCATATTCTAAAATAACTAGAATATTGACGTATCTAAATCCATCAGCATCAATATCATCATCTTTCTTACCAATAATGATCGCAGTAATATATTATAATGAATAATTGTTGCTATCATTATTATTTCACTTCCTTATTCTTTTTTCAGCAATAATGCTAGTCATTATTACAATTATTATCACTGTTTTTGTTGTTATTGCTATTTTCAAAGTCGGTATTATCAGGATATAATGTGGTTTTGTAATAGCTCTGTAGTATCTATGATATCTATAACATAACGTCTATAATACAACATAACATAACATAATACAATGTAACATGATATAACACTATAAAAAACTATGATATCAGAGTGCATCTTCCACACCAAGTCATCAGTAAATTAAGGAAATACATTAAACTAGCATTCCTCTCTGAACAATTCTGTAACTATCGTAATTATTTAATCACACGTATGCTTATTGCGTGAACAGTATGTTCATCGGTCTTCGTGGTTAAAAGGTGATTAAATAAGTAGAAATGTTTGTGTTGATATGATACAGTTACTTGAAAGTCTATAGTGTTCGTCACTGTAATTATATATATGTATGTGTGTGTGTGCGTGTTTATATATATGTATATATATATATATATATATATATATATATATATATATATATATATATATATATATATATATATATATATATGTATGTATATATATGTATACATACATACATACATATATATATATATATATATATATATATATATATATATATATATATATATATATATATATATATATATATATATATATATACATGTGCGTTTCCTCAGCGTGTTTGTAGAGTCAAGCATTTCTCTTCCATTATTAAAGGACAGTTATCGTTATTATCACCACACATTTTTTAGCTTCAACTGTAGTCGTTGTGATCGTTATCTTCACCGAATTACACTAGAATTTAAGGATAAAAATAAACACATGAAAAGACCCCGATTGCTGCAATACCTTTCCATTCTTATTTCTAGCTTCATGATAAGCGTCATGAATGTCATTAATTCCCGAATGACAATAAATTTACACCCATATAATGACAAAAAAAGGAAAGAAATAGGGAGAAGAACCGAAAGACATCAGCATTGTCGCCATGACAACGGCAACGGACCCCCTGAACGGCAGGTGTAGTTCGCTGGGTTAATTTTTTTTTTTTTTTTTTTGCTAAACTCCGGGTTATTTTCGATCGCCGAGTGACGCAGAAGACGCCAGATGGATCTACTCTGCACCAGCTGCAGATGGCCAAGTTCGCGAAGCTCCGAGGACATGCCAAGGCTCATACCCGCTTCCCGTTGTTTGAAATTGCCGCCTCTTTCCTCGGGACCTGTTGAGAGGCGCCATTTTGAGATGGTCGCTGGGTTATTGCGTTTCCCTTCTTGTCTCTTTATCAGCTTTGTTTTCTTTCTTTCTTTCTTTCTTTCTTTTGTGCTGGTATCTCTTTCTCTTCTTCCAGTTGTTGTTTTTTCTTCCGCGCTTTTGTTTCTTTCGTTATCCTAGAATTTAGTATATCCTCAAAGATAGATTTTTCCTGATTTTAACTTTAAAATCAAATGTAAGAAAGTATGTAATGGTAAGAGTGATAGGATGATAAATGTAATAATAATAGTAACAAAAATATTGATGATGATGGTGATAGTAATTATGTTAATAATGAGGAAAATGATAATGATGATAATGGTGATGATGGCAATTATAATAAAAGTGATAATGATAATAGTAATAATAATGATAATAAAGATAATAATATTTATAATAATGATAATGATAACAATGATAATAGTAATGATGATGAAGAAAAAGAAGATAACAATGATAGTAATGATGATAATGATAATAATAATAATAATAATAATAATAAAAACAAGACAGTTATGGCAATAAAAATGATTATGATAATAATAGTAATGATAACAATAACAGTAGCAATAGTAAGAAAAGTAATAATAATGATCAATGATAATAACAATAATGATAATAATTATAATGATAATGATAACAATGGCATCAAAAGATAATAATGATAGTAATAACGGCACAACAGCAGTAATAAAACAAAACTGTTAATGATAATAGCACTAATTAGATTAGAATAATTTCCTTTTCTTAATTTAAGTATCAGTCAACGCTTTCCTCATTTTCTTTGCACTATAATCTTTTTTCTTTTCTTTTTTTTCATTTCATTAAATTCCTTTTTGTTTCTTATTCCTGAAAATTAGTCAACAACTGCCTTGTATTTTTATCATTCTATTTATTATTTTTTTCATATAACTATCAGCAACTGCCTTGTATCTTTATTATTTTATTTATTTATTTTTATTAACCTAACTTCTCTTTCTCATTCCGAAGTATCAACTAACGACTGTCTTTCACCATTCTATACAATCTTTATTAACTTCACTCCCTTTTCTTGTATTTTCTTGTATTCTATTTTATCCCAGTGCATTTATATTATTGTCTCCTGCCTCAGACGGAAACGCGGCTTGGCATCAGTAACAGGCTATAAAGGTGACTCATGCTGTAGAAAATGCTGTTTGGCGGGATCTCGCCACACTACTCCAGCTTAGTGTGAACGTAAAATCTTGACTTGTTTTGCAAGGTGTTGTGTGTACGTTGTCGTTGCGTTTGTGTGTGTGTGTGTGTGTGTATGGAGTTTGGAGGAGCGGGGGGAGGGGGAGTGGAGAGGTTGTAAAGGGAGGGAGGGGAGGGTAAGTGTGTTGATGTGAGTCTAAAGTTTTTCTCTTTTTTATATAAAGTTGAAGGATTTCTGTGTGTTTGTACGTTTGTTTCCTTTGTTTTTCTTTGTATGTGTGTTGTTTCATCGATTTTAATGCCTTTAGGGTATATTTTCGTATATTTGTTTGTCGACTTGTATGCTTCTATGTGTCTACCTTTCCCTCTTTCTACATATCAGACATTCCTATGCTTTACCCTCTTTTCTGCATCTCTTTCAACTCTCTTCCTTCTCTGCATCTTTCTATCTACTCTCTCCCTTCTCCTCTGCATCTTTCTATCTACTCTCTCCCTTCTCTGCATCTTTCTATCTACTCTCTCCCTCTCTCTCCCTTCTCTACATCTTTCTATCTACTCTTTCACTCTCTCTCCCTTCTCCTCTGCATCTTTCTATCTACTCTCTCCCTCTCTCTCCCTTCTCCTCTGCATCTTTCTATCTACTCTCTCCCTCTCTCTCCCTTCTCTGTATCTTTCTATCTACTCTCTCCCTTCTCCTCTGCATCTTTCTATCTACTCTCTCCCTCTCTCTCCCTTCTCTGTATCTTTCTATCTACTCTCTCCCTTCTCCTCTACATCTTTCTATCTACTCTCTCCCTTCTCCTCTGCATCTATCTACTCTCTCCCTTCTCTGCCTCTGTATCTTTCTATCTACTTCTCTCCCTTCCTCACTCTGCAAATCTTTCTATCTACTCTCTCCCTTCTCCTCTGTATCTTTCTATCTACTCTCTCCTTCTCCTCTGCATCTTTCTATCTACTCTCTCCCTTCTCCTCTGCATCTTTCTATCTACTCTCCCCCATCTCCTCTGCACCTTTCTATCTACTCTCTCCCTCTCTCTCCCTTCTCTTCTGCATCTTTCTATCTACTCTCTCCCTCTCTCTCCCTTACTCTCTCCCGTCCACCTTATGCGTCCTCCGGTGGGTAGCTTTGCCTAATAGCTATGAATCCCCGAACGCCAACTAGCTTTAACTATTTTACCTTTTTTTAAAGTGATTCCAGTTACTGTAAATACAAGTCGTGTCTAAAGCTATGCGTTTCATTTTGTAAGATTATACGAATGTTAGACGCTGGAATTTACGAAGAGAATTAATGTCTTTTTTATTAATTAATTAATATTTATTAATATATTAATTAGTATAAATTAATTAATGAATTAATGTCAGCGCACGGAACGCAAGCTCGGCGTAAACAAGGTCTAGAGAAGTACTTATACAAACTTTGGGCGTAAATTGCGCGGAAATATGGAAAAAATTCAGCCTTTGCGTACGCCGAGAGAGAGAGAGGGAGGGAGGGAAGGAGGGAGGTAGAGAGAGAGAGAGAGAGAGAGAGAGAGAGAGAGAGAGAGAGAGAGAGAGAGAGAGAGAGAGAGATTGAGAGAGAGAGAGAGAGAGATTGAGAGAGAGCGAGAGAGATAGAGAGAGGGAGAGAGAGAGAGAGATTGAGAGAAGGAGAGAGAGAGAGAGAGAGAGAGAGAGAGAGAGAGAGAGAGAGAGAGAGAGAGAGGGAGAGAGACAGAGACAGAGACAGAGAGAGCGCGATCGAAAGGAAGAGGTAGAGGGAGAAAGGAAAAGACAAAGACAGAAAAATGGAAGGAAGAGAGAGAGCGAGAGCGAGAAACGCAGCAGATCGTCGCCATCTTGCCAACATGCCTGTCTTAGTGTTGGCAAAGATCCCCGAACTCAATTTAAATGGGCTTCTTGATATATTGTTCAGTGCGCTTCTCTGCTCTCTTGTTGTCAATATAAATATCATATTTTTTATTGCCATTATCTTTATTATTGATAATATTATTAGCATCATCATTATTGTAATTTTATTTCTATCATCTATATCATTGTTTTGTATCATTATTATCACTACTATTAACATTATTATCATTGCTATCATTATTATCAGTATAATCGTCATCACCAGTATTGTTAAATATTGTTATTATTAGTAGCATTATCATTACTATTTTCATTAGCATTATTATTATTATTATTATTTTCATATTGTTTTCATCTTTATCATCATTATCGTTATTATCATTATTATTATCATTACCATCACTCCCCACTCATTGTTGTTACCATTATTATCATAACCATTATAATAATTACACACACACACACATACACACACACACACACACACACACACACACACACACACACACACATACATACATACATACACATACACACACACACACACACACACACACACACACGCACACACACACACGCGCGCACGCACGCACCCACACACACACGCGCACACAGGCACACACACGCACACACACACACACACACACACACACACACACACACACACACACACACACACACACACGCACACACACACACACACACACACACACACACACACACACACACACACGCACACACACACACACACACACACACACACACACACACACACACACACACACACACACACACGCACACACACACACACACACACACACACACACACACCACAGTAGCTCCAATGACAAATAACACGAAATGGACATAAATGATGCCATATATGGTGGATTACCCTATTAGACATCCCATGGGGAAGAGGGAGAGGAAAGGGGGAGAGAAATGCAGATGGGAGTGGAGGAGGAGGAGGAGGAGGAGGAGGAGGAGGAGGAGGAATAGGAGGTGGAGGAGGAGGAATAGGAGGGGGAAGGGTGGAAGGAAGGAATGGAAAGGAATAGGAAGGAAGGGAAGGAAGGGAGGAGGAGGAGGAATAGGAGGAGGAGGAGGGAGGAGGGAGGGAGGTGGAGGAGAGAGAGGTGGAGGGAGGTGGAGGAGGGAGGAGAGGGAGGGAGGTGGAGTGAGGAGGGGAGGAATAGGAGGGGTGGTGGAGGAGGAGGAGAGAGAAGGAGGGGAATAAGGAGGTGGGAGGAGGAGGGAGGTGGAGGAGGAGGAGGAGGATGAGGAGGGAGGAGGAGGAGGAGGGAGGGAGGTGGAGGAGGAGGAGGGAGGAGGGGTGGAGGGAAGGAGGGAGGGAAAGGAGGTGGAGGAGGAGGAAGGAAGGAAGGGAGGGAAGGAAGGAAGGAGGGTGGAGAAGGGAGGGAGGGAGGAAGTGGAGGAGGAGGAGGAGGAGGAGGGGAGAGCAAGGGGAGAAGAGGAGGGGGGACAGGAAGGGGGAGGGAAAAGGGAGGAGAAGAAGAACCTAAAAGGAAGAAGGATAGGGAAGGGGAAGGAAGGAAGAAGGAAATAAGAATAGGAGAAATAGGAGGATCGGAAGAGGGCCGAGGAGGAGGAATATGAAATAGGAGGAAAAAGAGGAGTAAGCAGGAAGTGGAAGGAGGAGAAGGAGACCGAGAATAAAGAGAGAAAAGTGGAGGAGAGGACGACATGGAGAGACGGGAAAGACGAAGAAAAAGTGGAGGAAGTGGAAAAACTGGAAGGACCGAGGAAAAGAAATAGGCAGAGAGAGGGATAGATGAGAAAATGAGGAGGAGGAGGAGGAGGGGAATAGGATCGCCCGGTGACGAATGGGGAAATTTCCAGTTGGAAAATCCGCTGAAAAGAAAATATCGTTATATTGTTATTTTATAATCTATGTCTGCTTCTCTCTCTCTTTCTTTCACTCTCTTAATCTATCTATTTATCTGTCTATCTCGTTCTCTCTTTATCTATCTCCGTCTATCTCCGTCTCTCTGTCTGTCTGTCTGTCTGTCTCTCTCTCTCTCTCTCTCTCTCTCTCTCTCTCTCTCTCTCTCTCTCTCTCTCTCTCTCTCTCTCTCTCTCTCTCTCTCTCTCTCTCTCTCTCTCCCTCTCTCTCACTCTCTCTTTCTCTTTCCTCCCCCCTTACTTTCTGCTTCTTATCGACTTTCTCCTAATTATTCTTTCATTGATTCCCTTTCTCTCCCTCTTATCACTCTTTCCGCCACACCAATAATTACTATTGATTTGTGTCTTTGTTGTTCTATATATATTGTGTATGGACTTGTTATTGGGTGTGTGCTTGTTCGTGTGTGTTAACGGCCAGTGTGCTAGTTATTGCTTCTTTTCGTCTCCTGTTTTCTTTTCTTTTTATTTTGTTTTTTGTATTCTCCTTTTTCCCTTTTCTTTTCTTTTTTTTCATTCTCTTTTTCCTTTTTCTTTTATTTCTTTTCATTCTCTTTTTTCTTTTTTTTTTCATCCATCAGTATTTTTTAAAATTCTGTTTTATGTTTATTTTCTCTTTTCCCTTTTACTCGTGTCTCTATTCTTTTCTCTTTTTTTTCCTTTTTGTTTTTGTTTTCTTTTCTTTCTCATCCACCAATTCCGACTCTCCGACTGTTTATTCGCATTCCTCTACGCAACTATCTATTCATTCATCCACTCGCTGATTCACTTATCAGCCTTACCCACCTATCCACCCACCCACCTCCAACCCACCCATCCACTCACCTCTAACCCAACCCATCCACGCACCCCAACCCACCTCCAAACCACCCATCCATCCACCCACCCACCTCCAACCCACCTCCAACCCATCCACCCACCTATCCACCCACCCCAACCCACCCTACCTACCCACCCATCCACCCACCCCTACCCACCCTTCCGCCCCAACCCATCCACCCATCTCCAACCCACCCATCCATCCACCCACCTCCAACCCACTCCCTACCTACCCACCCCAACCACACTTCCACTCCCAACTCCATCCACTCCACCCCTCCACCCCACCCATCCACCCACCCACCCCAACCCACCCATCCACCCACCTCC
>NW_027213287.1:105000-110000 GCF_042767895.1 Penaeus vannamei | reverse complement strand
TTTCTTCTCTTTTCTTATCTTTATCTTGTTTCTCTTCTTCTTCTGATTCTTCTTCTTTCTTCTTCACCTTCCTCTTCTTCTCCTCCTCCACCTCCACCTCCTCTTCATCACCTTCTTCATCCCCTTTCATCTTCTCCTTTTCCTTTTTCTTCTTCTTCTTCCTCCTCTTCATCATCTTCTGCGATCACTTTCCAACGTTCGATTCAAAGAACATGTCAGTCATCTTCTCCTTTTCCTTTTTTTTCTTCTTCCTCTTCATCTTCTTCTGCGATCACTTTCCAACGTTCGATTCAAAGAACGTGTTTCATCTTCTCCTTTTCCTTCTTCTTCTTCTTCTTCTCCTCCTCTCCCCCTTCCTCCCAGCCTCACTCCTTCCAACTACCTTCGATTCAAAGAACATGTCAGTCATCTTCTCCTTTTCCTTTTTCTTCTTCATCTTCCTCTCCATCTTTTTTTTGCGATCACTTTCCAACGTTCGATTCAAAGAACGTGTTTCATCTTCTCCTTTTCCTTTTTCTTCTTCTTCTTCCTCTTCATCTTCTTCTGCGATCACTTTCCAACGTTCGATTCAAAGAACGTGTTTCATCTTTCCATCAATTCTAGGCTTCGTGTGCTTATAACGACGGGCCAAAAAAATAACAAACATCCGCAATCACCAGCTGTTATTGCGGTTTCCCTGACTGACATCCAGCGCAATTGCACCGATGTATATTCAGGGTGAGAATTTTCTTGATAGATTAAAGGGGAGAAGTGGTAGTTAGGTCTTCCACAACCAGTTCGATATTTTCCGTAAAGAATTTAGATTCTATGTGGGTATTTTGGATAAATTCTCTCTCTCTCTTTTTCTTTCTCTGTCTCTGTCTGTCTGTCTCTCTTTCTCTTTTTCTTTCTCTTTCTCTTTCTCTTTCTCTTTCTCTCTCTCTCTCTCTCTCTGTCTCTCTCCCTCTTCCTCCCCCTTCTCCTCTCTCCTTCCTCTCCCTCTCCCTCTCCCCTTCCTCCCTCCCCCTTCTCCTTCTCCCTTTCCCTCCCCCTCTCCCTCTCCCTCTCTCCCTCTCCTCCCTCGCCCTCTCCCTCCCTTCCCTCTTTCCCTCTCTCTCTCCCTCTCCTCTCCCTCTCTCCCTCTCCCTCTCCCTCTCCCTTCTCCCTCTCCCTCTCCCTCTCCCTCCCTCCCTCTCCCTCTCACTCCCACTCTCCCTCTCCCTCTCCTCTCCCCTCGCCCCTCCCTCCCTCTCTCTCTCTTTCCCTCTCTCTCTCTCTCTCTCTCTCTCTCTCTCCTCTCTCTCCTCTCTCTCTCTCTCCCTCTCCCTCTCCCTCTCCCTCCCCCTCTCCCTCCCCCTCTCTCCCCCTTTCTCTCTCTCTGTACACATTACCCCTAACAACATATAAAAAAAAACTATTCATAGCTACAAATATCAAAAAGAAATGCACGAGTGAGACCCAATGCCTTCGCAATATGCCTCCACTCGCACCTCCTTTACAACATATCAGTGCTCGCCGCCGCTGTAGTCAACGTATAGTGACGATGGTGCCCAAAAGGAAGGACACCACCTCCCAGCCACGGGATCTTGGCCAGGAGGTGTCAGGGAACAGCTTGGTGATGATGTATGAGGGATGGATCCACGGCACGCAGCGGGAATCTTAGCCGAACATCTTGAGAATTCCAATTTTTTCTCTCTCTCTCTCTCGCAACTAAAGGAGAGAGTGGCGGGCAGTGGAGTGCTACTTCTTGCTGTAATATTTGAAGTTTTGTTTATTTTATTTATTCATTTATCTGTCTATTTATGTCTATTTGTGTATTTGGTTATTCGGTTATTCAGATGGTTATTTGTATATCTATTTATCTGTCCATCTGTCTGTTTCTTTATTCGCTTATCGCTGGATCGATCTGCTTCTCTCTTTATCTGTCTATTTACTTATCTACTTATCTCTGCATCCATTCTTTGCAATTCTGTTCGTCTCTTCTTTCATTGAGGATTATTTATCTTCTCTTTTTCTCTTCCTCCTTCTTCTTTCTTCCTGTCTTTCCTTTCTTTTTCATCATCATTATCACCTGTACTTCTCTTTCTTTTTCTTCCTTTTCTCTCTACATTTTTCTTTGTATTCTTTTTACTGTGAACCAATGCCAACATTAGTTCAATTGCTGACAACATCTAACATACAAGGACTTATTTCCAACACCACTTCATCCATTGCCAACGAAGCCGCCTCTATTTCCGCATACCAGAACCTTCTGCCAACCTCTCTTCATCCCAGAGCCTTTGCCAACACCGCGGTACCCCCTGCCAACAGCGCCGGTGCAATTCCTACATTCTGAAATCTTTTCCAGCACAATTTCCCTCATTGTCAACAACACCATCCTATATCCTGCATAACACCTTCATTCTGAAACCTTTTCCAACACAACTTCCTACATTGCCAACAACACCATCCTAAATCCTGCATAACACCTTCGTTCCCATATGCTAAGATCCTCGTCTATCACAACTGGAATTACTGACAACAGCAGATATCTTTGGCAACAATGCGACGGCCTCCTCTGCCACCATTAACACTCTCTCTCTCTCTTTCTTTCTTTCTTTCTTTTCTCTCTCTCTCTCTCTCTCTCTCTCTCTTTCTCTCTCTTTCTTTCTTTCTTTCTCTCTTTCTCTCTTTCTCTCTCTCTCTCTCTCTCCTCTCTCTCTCTCTCTCTCTCTTCTCTCACTCCCTCTCTCTGTCTGTCTCCTTTCCTCCCTCCCTCCCTCCTTTCTTCCTTCTCCTTTCTCCCTTCTCCCCCCCCCCCCTCTCTCTCTCTTTGCCTCTCTCTCTTCTCTCTCTCTATAATATATATATGTATATATATATATATATTATATATATAATATATATATATATATATATATATATATATATATATGTATATATATATATATATATATATATATATATATATATGTATATATGTATATATATATATATATATATATATATATATATTATATATATATAAATATATATATATATATATATATATATATATATATATATATATATATATGTATATATATATATCCCTCCCTCCCACCCTCTCTCTCTCACCCTCTCTTCCTTTCTCTCTCCTCCCTTCTACAGTCTTTTATATTTCCTCATCCCCCTTTATCACCTCCTCCCTTTCTTCTCTCTTCCATAATCCCGTTGGCGCTGGGTCTTGCAACAAAAGCTTCCTGCAGATGCAACATGTTCTTACCGCGCATCAGATCGCTGGGTCTATAGAGCAATTTCTTTCTTTCTTTCTTTCTGTCTCTTTCTCTCTTTTCTTTGTTCTCTTTTTCTTTTTTTCGTACAGAGCGGTTTGTTTATTTTTCTTTCTGTATTTCCTTTGTTTTGTTTTTTTATTTCGTTCTTTTTTTGCGAAAGAGCAGTTTTATTTTTTGTTGTTCTTGCATCCTTCTTTATTTATGTCTTTTCTTTGTATACTTCATTGTTTCCTAGTTTTCTAACTTTCTTCTTTTTGTATATAAGTCTACAATGTACTTTTATTTTCTTTCCTTTTTTTTCATCGTGTTCCTATTATTTTTCTACTTTTCAACTTTTTGCATTTATGTTTTTTTTTCTGTCTCCTTCCACCTCCATAAATTTCTTTCTTCGCCTCCTATACTAAGTACTCCCCCCCCCCTCCTTCCCCCTCCCCCTCCCCACCCTTCTCAAAAGAATTTAGAAAAAAAAAATAGAGAAAAAAAAGGTAAGTAATCTCCCAATTGTGTTCAGGAACATCGACCACCGCCCATACTACAGCTACTACGAGGAGAGCGGGAAAAAAAAATAGAAAAGAAAAGAAAGGAGAGAAAAAAAAAAGACGCGAGAGGTGCGCACGGAAGCTCGTAAAATTTTGGCGGGAAAGGCAGTCCGCTCACACCCAGGGCTCACGTCTTTCGTCTTCGCTTATTTTTCTTTCTACTTCTTTAGTTGTTATTTTTCATAGTTTTGTTTATTGATTTATTTATCATCTTTTTTGGTGGGGATGGAGAGGGACATGTATATATATATATATATATATATATATATATATATATATATATATATATATATATATATATATATATATATATATATATACATGTATATATATATATATATATATATATATATATATATATATATATATATATATATATATATATATATATATATATATATATATATATATATATATATATATGCTGTGACATTGCAAGTGATAAGGACCATGACTGTTCAACAAAATTAAATATTTTCCATATGATGGTGACCATCCACATAAATGTAGATATATACATAAATAAATACATGCATATATATATATATATATATATATATATATATATATATATATATATATATATATATATATATGTATATATATATAAATTCATAATCTGCTACAAAACCTATTCCAGTCATCCTAAAACAAAATACGCGCGTACCCCCTTGCCTCTTCCCCGCCGCTTGAAATTAGCGGTAAATTAACCGAACTTTTGGGCGAAAACTCTGCGGTGCGCGAACGCCCAACTTCACTGTCTGCGTCCGCCTTCAAGAGGGGGCAATTTGCATATGAATCAACGTTTATGCATGAATTAGTCAAACTTGCACGAACGTCTGCCTGTGTTGTATTCATTACCGTCTGCCAAGTATCTCTTTATTTTGTTTTCCTTTTTTTTTTTCTTCTTTAAAAGTTTATTTTCGTTTAAATTTGTGATTGATATTGGGGTAAAATTACTCTTATGACAATATATGAATTATTTGTTTTATTTTCATAATTATCATACATCTATGACTATTATCATCATAGTTGTTGTCACTATCAATGTGATCATCACAATTATATTTTTCTATCGTCATTATCATAATTGATATCTGTACTATCATTATTGTTATTGCTGTTATTGCTATTATCATTATGATTATTATTATTATCAGTATTATTATCATTATTATCATCACTATAACTACAATAATTGTAATAAATAACCAAGCTGATAATGATA
>NW_027213287.1:80000-82500 GCF_042767895.1 Penaeus vannamei | reverse complement strand
CATACACACACACATACACACACACATACACACACATACACACACACATACACACACTCACACACTCACACACTCACACACTCACACACTCACATACTCACACACTCACCCACACGCTCACCCACACACTCACCCACACACTCACACACACACTCACACACACACTCACACACCCACTCACACACACACTGACACACACACTCACACACTCACACACTCACACACACACACTCACACACTCACACACTCACACACACACACTCACACACTCACACACTCACACACTCACACACTCACACACTCACACACTCACACACTCACACACTCACACACTCACACACACACACACACACACACACACACACACACACACACACACACACACACACACACACACACACACACACACACACACACACACACACACACACACACACGCACACATATATGCATTTCTATATACATGCATATATGCATTTCTATATACATGCATATATATACACATGTTTGTCTTTTTGTCTGTCAGCATTTGTATATGTGCATGCATATGTAGACATATATGTGTTTGTGTAATTCATAATTAACATCCTCCAGAGTCTGGACAACCTAGATGACCTGATCAGCTGCATGGGAAGCCTAGAGAGGGAAGACATCATTTACCTGGATGAGTACCTGGTGGGAGAGACGAGTCCCCACTCGCACTCACCCAGTCGCTGGCTGGCCCTCATGAAAGGGGAGTCAGAGGAGGACCAGTGTGAAGAAGTGTATTGCGGAGAGAGATATGATGTGGAGAGTGGGACAAAAGGACATGAGTATAGTGTTTTTGAAGAAGAGGACAATGCAGATCTCATTATTAATTTGCCACAGTAAGTTGAGAGAGAGAGAGAGAGAGAGAGAGAGAGAGAGAGAGAGAGAGAGAGAGAGAGAGAGAGAGAGAGAGAGAGAGAGAGAGAGAGAGAGAGAGAGAGAGAGAGAGAGAAAATTTATGTTATCAGTGATTCCAATTTGCCAAGGAGAAATCAATAACAAAAAGCTTAACATTTTGATTTCTTTTGTTTACAATGAAGAGATGACTCATCTCATAAGAATCAAAAATCATATCTAGACTGTTACAATGTCTTTCAGGGAGCAGTCAGCAGCTCAGACCAAGCCCTCTGATCTTGGTAAAAGGTCAGGAACACCATCAAGGTCCACAAAAGGAGTCCCAAAGGTTAAATTTGTCTCTTATGAGTCTCTGCCTGCCAGTAAAGGTTAGTTTATATTTTTTAGTATTATCTGGTAGAAAAAAGTGAACAAGCAAGATTTATTGAAAATGAGGCAAGAGTTTTGAAAAAAAATTGTTTATGAGTTGTGGGTTTTTATACCATAGTATTAACCCAATAGAGTGTTTTACCATTCATTATTATCACTTTTTTCACTAAATGAAGAAAGATTTGTTCTTTTTTCTTTGCATACATGTTGAATGTGTTTTGCCTCTACAGTTTATCTCCTTCCCTTTTTATCTTTCTGTTTCTCTTCCTCTCCTCCCCAGTATTTTCCCTCTTGTATGTATTCTCAGTAGTGCACTAGTAAAAAAAAAACTTGCCATATCTGGTAACGTCTGAATTCCAGCCAAGCTTTTCTTGTGTGAGCTGTGTGGGATGAAGCTCTCCACAAGGGAAGCAAGGAGGAGGCACATCCTAGCCAAGCACATCAAGGAACGGAAGAATTTCTGCAAAATCTGCGGGAAGGCCTTCATATTCAAATTGTGAGTTTCAGTCTTATGTTCTCGTGTTTTACCTTTGATATGGTTTTCTTTCTTCCCTTATTTAAAGGAATCAGAAAGATGTAATGTCAAAATTCAAGCATAAAATTGAATGGTTTATTTTCTTTCTGTGTGATACATTGTATTATTTCATACTCTGACTCAAAAAATGTAATATTTCCAGTGCCCTAAAAGCCCACAAGGCAGTACACTCAGATAATCCACGCTTCAACTGTGTGTGCGGTATTTCATTCTCTGTGCGTGCATCGTACATGGACCACATCAAGAGAATCCACAGAGCTGCTTCTGAGATGAAATATCCATGTGAACTTTGCTTCAAATCCTTTGGTGGTATGAAATCACTTTTTTTCCCTTCTTCTCTCTCTCCTCCTCCTCCTCCTTCTCCTCCTCCTCCTCCTCCTCCTCCTCCTCCTCCTCCTCCTCCTCCTCCTCCTCCTCCTCCTCCTCCTCCTCCTCCTCCTCCTATATCCTCCTCCTCCTCCTCCTATTTCCTCCTCCTCCTATTTCCTCCTCCTCCTATTTCCTCCTCCTATTTCTTCCTCCTCCTCCTATTTCCTCCTCCTCCTATTTCCTCTTCCTCCTCCTCCTCCTCCTCCTCCTATTTCCTCCTCCTATTTTCTCCTCCTCCTCCTCCTATTTCCTCCTCCTCCTATTTCCTCTTCCTCCTCCTCCTCCTCCTCCTCCTATTTCCTCCTCCTATTTTCTCCTCCTCCTCCTCCTATTTCCTCCTCTTCC
>NW_027213287.1:52500-70000 GCF_042767895.1 Penaeus vannamei | reverse complement strand
GTGACTTGCGGGTTTCGTGGTGAGTTCGTGATGGTGACGATGGCGGTGGTATGGTGAGCGGGCTTGTGTGATGGTAGGGTTATGGTGAGTGGGGTTGTGTGATGGTAGGGTTATGGTGGGTGGTGGTATGGGGAATGGTAGTGAGGTTCTGGTGAATTGAGGAGGGTGTATGGTGAGCGGGGTTGTGTGGTGGTAGGGTTATGGTGGGTGGTGGTAGAGCTGGGTGGTGGTATGGTGACGATGGCGGTGGGTATGGTGAATTGGGGAGGGTGTATGGTGAATGGGGTTGTGTGATGGGTGAGGTATGGTGGGTGGTGGTGAAGCTCGGTGGTGGTATGGTGAGTGACAGTGAGGTTATGGTGAGTGGTGGTGGGATTATGGTAGGTGGGGGTTGTGCAATGGTAGAATTATGGTGGGTGATCGTGAATCTGGGTGGTGGTATGGTGACTGGCAGTAAGGTTATGGTGAATTGAGGAGGGTGGTGAGTGGGGTTGTGTGGTGGTAGGGTTATGGTCGGTGATAGGTGAAGCTATGGTGGTATGGTGAATGGTGAATTGAGGAGAGTGTATGGTGAGTGGGGTTGTGTGGTGGTAGGGTTATGGTCGGTGGTGATATGGTGAAGCTGGGTGGTGGTATGGTGAATGGTGAATTGAGGAGAGTGTATGGTGAGTGGGGTTGTGTGATGGTAGGGTTATGGTGGGTGATAGTGAAGGTGAGTAGCGGTATGGTGAATGGTAGTGAGGTTATGGTGAATTGAGGAGGATGTATGGTGAGTGGGGTTGTGTGATGGGTGAGCTATGGTGGGTGGTGGTAGAGCTGGGTGGTGGTATGGTGACTGGCAGTGAGGTTATGGTGAGTGGTAATGCGATTATGGTAGGTGGGATTATGGTAGGTGGGGGTTGTGTGATGGGTGAGCTATGGTGGGTGATGGTGAAGCTGGGTGGCAGTATGGTGACCGGTAGTAAGGTTATGGTGAATTGGGGAGGATGTATGGTGAGTGGGGTTGTGTGATGGTAGGGTTATGGTGGGTGGTGGTAGAGCTGGGTGGTGGTATGGTGACCGGGAGTGAGGTTGTGGTGAATTGGGGAGGATGTATGTTAAGTGTGGTTGTGTGCTGGGTGAGCTATGGTGGGTGATGGTTAAGCAGGGTGGGGGTGTGGTGAGTGGCAGTGAGGTTAAGGTGAATTGAGGAGGATGTATGATGAGTGGGGTTGTGTGGTGGTAGGGTTATGGTGGGTGGTGGTATGGTGAGTGGCAGTGAGGTTATGGTGAGTGGCAGTGAGGTTATGGTGAGTGGCAGTGAGGTTATGGTGAGTGGTGGTGGGATTATGGTAGGTGTGATTATGGTAGGTGGGGGTTGTGTGATGGATGAGCTATGGTGGGTGGTGTAGAGCTGGGTGGTGGTATGGTGACCGGTAGTAAGGTTCTGGTGAATTGGGGAGGATGTATGGTGAGTGGGGGTTGTGTGGTGGTAGGGTTATGGTCGGTGATGGTGAAGCTGGGTGGTGGTATGGTGACTGGCAGTGAGGTTATGGTGAGTGGTGGTGGGATTATGGTAGGTGGGGATGTGTAATGGTAGAGTTATGGTGGGTGATGGTGAAGCTGAGTGGCGGTATGGTGACTGGCAGTGAGGTTATGGTGAGTGGTGGTAGGTTTATGGTAGGTGGTTAAAGAATTATGGTGAATTATTCTTTATAAGCGGTAGAGCTATGGTGACCGTAGTGTGAATGAACTTTTGACCAAAGGTATTGTGAAGACGGCAGGTATATTGTGAAAATATTGTCTTTGTGGAGTATGTATAGTGAACAGGTAAGACAGGGAGGAGGTGTATAGTGAATGACAGTGGAAGTATGATGAATTAGGAAGTATAGTGAGCGATACGAGTATGGTGAATAGCATGGAAATATGGTGTGAGGACTGTAAACACAGACGATGTATGGTGAGATGGATGAAAATATTGTGCAATGTGAGGAATGAATGAGAAGTATAGTGCACGACGGTGGACAACTTCAAGGTACATTTCCATGATGTATAGTGTATCTTAATTCGTTAAATGAGGAAAATTTATTACAGTGAGAATATTACAGTGCAATGCGCGAGTACTCGGGTTGAGTTATGGTGACGTATCTATAATTTTTGTTGTATTTTTGTTGTGAATAATGAAATCGCACAAGAACTATGTAATTTGTTTAGTTTGAATTAACTAAAAGAAAAGAAAAAATACATAATTATCTTTACATACCGTGAATGCTTGATATAATAATTTCAGAGTGAATGAATAGAAAACCCATACAATCTCTCTTTCTTTCTCCCTCTCTCCCTCCCACTCTCCTTCCCCCTCCCACCTCCCTCCTTCCCCTCCCCTTCCCCCTCTCCTCCCTCCTCCCCCTTCCCCCTCCTCCCTCCTTCCCCTCCCTCTCTTCTCTCCCTCTCCCTACCCTTCCTCTCCCTCTCTCTCCCTCTTCCTCCCCTTTCCCCCTCCCTCTTTCCTCCTCCCTTCCCCTTCCCTCCCCCTCCCCCTCTCCCTTCCTCTCTCCATCCCTCTCCTCCTCCCTCTCTCCCTCCTTCCCCTTCCCCCTCTTCCCCTTCCCTCTCCCCCTCTCCCTCCTCCCTCTCCCTCTCCCTCCCTCCCTCCTCCCCATCCCTCCTCCCTCCCCTCCCACTCTCCCTCCCTCCTCTCCTCCCCCTTCCTCCTCCTTCCCTCTCTCCCTCTCTCCCCCTTCCCCCATCCCTCTCTCCCTTCCCCCTCCCACTTCCCTCCCTCCCTCCCCCCTAGTGAATCCACCGTTCATTATAAAACTTTCGTGCCGAACGGTCAAAGGTAAAAAGAACCGTATTCGGACCGTCCTCTTTCGCCCGCCGTGTCCTCCGCCACAGACAGACACTCTCCTGTTGTGGAAAACGATAGCGAGGAGAGACGGCGAGAGATACACACACAGGAGAAGTGTTTGCGTTTCACCAATTATCAGTCCGAATCTGAATTTCAAATTCGATAGAGAGAGAGAGAGAGGGGGGGGAGAGGGAGAGGGAGAGAGAGGGGGAGAGGGAGAGGGAGAGGGGGGAGAGGGAGAGGGGGGAGGGAGAGAGGAGGGGGAGAGGGAGAGGGAGATGAGAGAGGGAGAGGGAGGAGAGGGAGAGAGAGAGAGGGAGAGGGAGAGAGAGAGAGAGAGAGAGAGAGAGAGAGAGATAGAGAATGAGAGAATGAGAGAGAGAGTAGAGAAAGAAGAGAGAGAGAATAAGAGATAAAGAATGAGAGAGAGAGAGAATAAGAGAGAGAGAGAGAGAGAGAGAGAGAGAGAGAGAGAGAGAGAGAGAGAGAGAGAGAGAGAGAGAGAGAGAGAGAGAGAGAGAGAGAGAGAGAGAGAGAGAGAGAGAGAGAGAAAGAGAGAGAGAGAATAAGGGGGGAGGGAAATAGGAAGTGAGAGGTAGATAGATAGATAGATAGATAGAGAGAGAGAAAAATAAAATCAGAAATGACACATTTTCACACGGGTTGTCTTCATTATTATCATTACCTACGACTTTTAGGGTTGAAAATACATTCTATAGTGAGTATAATTACTCCCAAACAGCATAATAGAGACGAATGTTAGGTCCAATAATTTCGAACGTGATGGGGGCAAGTTCAGGGAATGAACACAATCTTGGAATGAACAACCTCCCACATATCTTTATCATCTGCTGGAAATCGTTTTTTTTCAATTCAATTTTATTTATTTATTTATTTATTTATTTATTTATCTTTTTTTTTTTTTTTTTTTTTTTTACCTTTCAAACTTCTATTCCTTAGATCTGCTGGAAACCGTTTTTTTTTCAATTCAATTTTGTAGGTTTTTTTTTACCTTTCGAACTTCTAGTACTTAGATTAATCGATCTCTCTATCTCCCCATCTATCTATTTAAACGTTTATACATACATACGTACACATGTGCAAATAGATAGATGAATTAGTGGGCGGCTGATACAATGTACCGAAGACATGTTTTCTCCTTCCCCCTTCCCCCTCCCTCTCTCCCTTCCCCTCCCCTCTCCCTCTCTCCCTGCCCTCTCCCTCTCCCTCCCTCTCTCCCTTCCCCTCCCCCTCCTTCTCTCCCTCCCTCCTCTCCACCCTCCACTCCCTCTCTCCTCTCTGTTCCCTCCCCTCCCTCTCTCCCTCCCTCTCCACCCTCCAATTCCCTCTCCCTCTCCCTTCCTTCCCTTCCCCCCCCTCCCTCCTCCCTTTCCCTTCCCCTCCCCCCCCTCTCTCCCCTTTCCCTTCTCTCCCTCTCTCCCTCTCTCCCTCCCTTGAATAATTAGGCCACTGTATACTTCATTGGCATTGCAGGCTCTTGGTGGCGATGGCGCTGGCACTGGGCACGGAGACCCTGGACGCGTGCATAGGACCCGTGAACACGTTTCCCACCCTCGATAACGAGGCTAAATTCAACTTTGAAACGGATGTCGACTGGCCCTTGGGATTCAGGCCAGATGGTGGCGTCTGGTCGGTAAATATCGCACCAGCTGCAGGAGGACAAAGCTATTTTACCCCAGCAGACAATAGAATGCCAAGTATGAGACCGGGGAACGGCGGGCCAATTGGTTTTCAGTCTCCACTCAAGTCCAAACTGGGTGTTAGTGGGATGATGGAGTCCGGGCTAAGTCGAGGGCCTCGTGGACTCGAGGACGCACAAGCAGGCCCAGCAGATTCCAAGTCAGCGAAGGACCCAGCTCTCATGGGATCGCCTACAGGTGGTTCTCTTCCTGACACTAAACACATCACACAGCAGGATGAAGAAAGTGAGTAACCGTAAAAAAGTACGTCTTCATTCTTAAAAAAATAACCGTAAAAAATTCGTTTTCTTTCTTAAAAACAACAAAAAACTTACGTGAGTTTTTGTTGATAGTTCACGAGTCACATGGTGTTTTATATCACGTGACGTCACAACTTGAACTTCCCTGTGACCACACCTTTGCCGTTGCTTTGCTCGCAGAACCGAAGGTGCGAACTTCTTCCACCTGTGAAAATAGCAGCCTGATTGACATCCCGAAAGATCTCATCAATAAAAAGACGCTCATGTAAGTCTATGGCTGTAAACGAAATATTTTTCTTATGAAAATATCAAACAATAAAGCCTTCAGATAGGCATAAACGATGTTTTTGAGAAAAACGTTTTCAAGGAATTCCAAAACGATTTTGAAATGTCTAGTATCCCTTCACATTTTACTCCTCATCCTTTTCTTCACCTCCAGGCTCCTTACGGCCAAGAAAGGTCAAGAAACGCCCTGCAAGGACACTCCTCCTCGCAACTGCTTCACCAAGATGGACCCCTCGTGCGCCGCCGCCTCGCCCAAGTACCGTAGTTTCGATGGCTCTTGCAACAATCTGCTGGTGCCTTCGAGAGGGAAAAGTGGCACCACCTACCGCAGGTTCCTTCGGCCGGAGTACGAGGACGGTTAGTGCTGAGACGGGTTCAGGTGAAGAGGGAACGTGGGCTAGGGTTTGGATAAGGGATAAGTATTTAAAAAGGGTAGATTGAAGTGATCATATGTAGATTTGTACCGGACCAAGTGGTAATATTTTTTCCTCAAAATTTCCGTCTTCTTACGCCAATCCATTTTCCATATCAAGACAAAATCACCCATAACCTACCCCCCCCCCACACACACACACACACAAACCCTACAAGTGTCAACATTAACACCAACCACACATCCTACACCCATCAATTTTATCCCCCATCCGTCTTCCCTCCTTTACTCATCCCCATCCGTCTTTCCTCCTTTATTCATCCCCCCACCCTCCCTCCTTCGCCCAGGCAATAGCACCATGCGCGGAGGATCTGAAGGAGGACCTCTTCCCTCTCCTCGTCGAGTGAGCTCCTTCCTCCAAGCCGTAGGACCCGGGGCGCCAGGGATCCCCTGCTTCCCCCCTCCCTCCATGCTCGTCTCCGCCTGGACTCAGCTCATCGCGGAGGACCTGAGTCTCACGCCCGTTTCGCAGTCCGGAGGTAAAAAAAAGTCCTGTTTCTTAGGCCTCGGTAGTAACTCGAAGTCTGGGAGTAAGAATGAGAGAGGGAGAGAGAGAGAGAGAGAGAGAGAGAGAGCGAGAGCGAGAGCGAGAGCGAGAGCGAGAGCGAGAGCGAGAGCGAGAGAGAGAGAGAGAGAGAGAGAGAGAGAGAGAGAGAGAGAGAACAAGAGCGTGAGCGAGAGAGAGAGAAAAAAAGCTCACGGTCTGGCATTAAGAAAGGTCGCGTTACTTAGACCCCAGATATAAACTACCTTCTCGTCCTTATATTTAATGGATCCTTTTTGTCTGGAAATAGTTTCGAAAATACGTCTGTTTTTCAGTAAATTGTTCTATTTTCCTTCCTTGTTTATTCTTTCTTTCTTTCTTTCTTCTTATTATTATCATTATTATTTTTATCTTTTGGTTTCTATAGTGTTTTGTTATCGTCTTTTCTTGTTCTCCCCACATTCGTTAAGGAAGATAGACAGTAACCAGTGTCTATCATTAAATCCTCAATTATCCTCATTATCCTTCCTATCCTCCAATCTCTGGCTTCTCGCTTCTTTCGCTATCTTTTACACTCATTTCTACCCCCTCCTCCCATTCACGTAGATGTAAAAATTAACATCTATTTTTAATCAATCATACGTTTTTTTTTTTTTTCTTTTTTTTTTAATTCAAAGTACCTCCTTTATTTTTGTACCAACTTGTTGATGACAATTCTGTAAAATCATCAAGACCAAATTAGATTGTTCAGTATCATTATCAATATTATCCTTCAGTGCCATTATCAATATTATATTTCAGTATCATTATCAGTATTATCCTTCAGTATTTTTATCAGTTTTATCATTCAGTATCTCTATCAGTGTTACCTTTCAGTATCTTTATCAGTGTTATCTTTCAGTATCTCTATCAGTATTATCCTTCAGTATCATTCTCAGTATCATCCAGCCCGGGCAACAGCCTTACACCATAGCCCACCATCCCATACCCACCATGCCACCATCCCATACCCACCATGCCACCATAGCCCACCATCCCATACCCACCATGCCACCATCCCATACCCACCATCCCATCATAGCGCACCGCACTCCTTACCTCCCTTACCCCTTTCACCTCCTCGGACTCCGTACACCTTACAGCAGCTTCCTCCTTCAGGGACGTGCTGCTCGGACCAGACGAAGCCCCCCTCCACCGCAAGCCCCGAGGACGACTGTCAGCCCATAGACGTCAGCAATGACCCCTATTTCCGCTTCAACAACAGGACTTGTTTACCTTTTGTGCGCTCGGAGGAAAGTCAGCTGACGGGTTCGACAGGTAAGGGGGTTGCATTGTGGGAGGTCTTTGGGGGGATTGGGTCGTGGGGTAGAGCGTGGGAGCTCGTTGTGTGGTGGTTGAAACGGCCGTTTTATAGTTAAACGGGTTTCGGACATAACCACACGATTTTAGATCCAAATCACACACACAGACATACATAAACACACACACACACACACACTCACACACACAAATAAACACACACACACACAAATAAACACACACACAAATAAACACACATACATGCAGAGAGAGAGAGAGAGAGAGAGAGAGAGAGAGAGAGAGAGAGAGAGAGAGAGAGAGAGAGAGAGAGAGAGAGAGAATTATCTACTGGTTGGTTAAAATGGAGAGTAGTCAAAGAGAGAGAGAAACCACACGATTTTATTATCCAAATCACGCACACACATACACACAAATAAACACACTCAATTACACACAGAGAGAGAAAGAGAAAGAGAAGAGAGAGAGAAAGAGAGAGAGAGAGAGAGAGAGAGAGAGAGAGAGAGAGAGAGAGAGAGAGAGAGTAAAGAGAGAGAGTAAAGAGAGAGAGAACGAGAACGAGAGAGAGAGAGACTAAGGAAGCCATCTATCCCCTTCCTTGCAGGCCATCGAGAGCAAACCAACGCTGCAACACACTACCTCGATGGGTCGGGATTCTACGGTTCCTCTAACGTCGAAGTCAACAAAAGAAGAGCCCTCCGTGGCGGCGAAGTCCTGGTGAAGAAGCCACACGTAGAAGAATCAACAAAGTGTGGAGGTAATGAGTGTTTAGGCTTGGCGAAGGAGGGCCAAGTGGCGGTTGGTGGAACGGGCGGAGAGGGAGAGGGTTGCGGGATGTGAGAGTGAGAGGAGTATATACAGATATGTAAATACACAGAAATGAATGCATATCTGTCTATTAGATATGTATACATTTATCAATCTATAGGGTAGATATGCATGTCTAGATTGATTGATATATATTCATTTCTGATTACGTACAAGTCCCTATGTATATGAATATTCATTAGGTCGGGTCTCGCACAATCTTAACCAACCGGCCGTAATAGAGAAAGAACTAAATAAATACAAACGAGAGAATTCCAACAGGATCCCGGAATGAATACCTTTGAAATGTGGAGGGAAACCATCACCAATTGACCACGACTAATGCCCCTCTGCTTCTCTTAACAGAAGGTTCCCCAAGCCTCGTGACCCCAGCTCTCGGGGCGATGCATCAGCTGTGGTTAAAGATCCACAATAATCTTGCAAGACAGCTGTCGGTTCTCAACCCGGAGTGGAGTGACGACACCCTTTTCCAGGTACTGCTTAAAAGTACTCTTTCTCATAAGCTTTTTTTTACAGTGGCAAAGGAGAGAACAGGTGTCTTGAATAGAGATCTTTCACTGCCATTTAAGCGTAGAACTCGGAATGCCTTCCTTATAATTGACAACTGTGAAAAATCAGAGAAAAATGACCCACTGTAAAAAAAAAAAAAAAAAAAATCAGAGAATAAGGTTCCCAACACGCGACAGGAAGCGAGGCGTCTGGTGGTGGCGATGATCCAACACGTGACCTACGCGGAGTACCTTCCCCTGGTGCTGGGTCGGTACGCGCAGAGGTTACGGCTCAGGCCCCTGAACTCGGGCTACTCCAGCACCTACTCGCCCGGAATCGATGCCACTGTTGCTAACGTCTTCGGAACGGCGGCTTTCAGGTAGAATAATGAAATAATAACGATGATAATGGTAGTAGTAATAAATTTATTAATAGAAATGATAACTGTAAAAATTTGGGTGCTGATAAAGATAAACATAATCATGATATCAATATCAATAATGATAATGACAGTAGCAATAAAATGATAATGATAATGCTAATAATAATAATCATTCAATAACACCTACTTCTTGAATGCATTTAGTCTCTTCTTTATTAATTTCTCTCTTGGTGTTTACTTACTTATCGTTTATTAATGCATCGTTCATAAAGCTTTGCTCACGATTCGTCCCCGAACCCCCACAGGTTCGTCCACTCCATGATCGCGGAGTCCCTGAGGCTGAGTCCGACCAACTACGTAAACCTGATCGACTCCTTTGCGAAGGACACGGCGGCCTCCGGGGACTGCGCCCGCCCCTCCATCCTCAAGGGCCTGGCGAGTTCCCCGGCAGATCCCGTCGACCACTTCTTCGCCCCGACGCTTCACAACAGCTTCGGAGCCTCACTCGACCGCCCCGTCGGGTCCGATCTCTACGCGCTCGATGTTCAGGTTCGGGGAAGGCTAGAGCAGTAGCAGCTCGAGGAGGTGTCATGGCGCCTGGTTCTATTTTTTGAAAAAAAAAAAAAAAAAACGCATTTTGATGACATGACTATGGCCGATCGTTCTGGTCTTTTCGATTTTCAAAAAGGATGGAAAATAATCATTTCTATGGTTATATTGTCATTGAACAATCACCAAAATAGTCCTGTGGGATGCCATGACACCTCCTCGAGTTGCTGCTCGAGGAGGTGTCATGGTTCGAGGGGCTTCTTCGCGAGGTTTGCGACCGAGCGGAAGGAACCTCCTCTTTCGCCGAGGAAGTCCGTGGGCAGTCCGTGAAATAAACAAATATTTTTCTAGGTTATTCTTTTCTTATTTCTCTTCCTTTTTCTCGGACTCTCCTCTTTTTTGTTTTTGTTTTCTTTCTCGGTTCCTCCTTTTTTTCTATTTTCTTCTTCCCGCGTCCTCTTCTCTCACTTCTTCCTCCACCTCCTCTTCGTTCTCCTCCTCCTCTTTTTATTCTTCATCTTTATCTTACTCTTAGTCTCCCTCCTCCTACTCTTCTTTTTCTCCTTTTTTCTCCTCCTCGTTCTCTTCTTCCCTTTTCCCTTCAATTCTAGAATCCAAACAAAACTCTCGTTATACCATTAATTTCCCCTTTGGAGACTCGAGATTCACATACCCCTTTCTTCCCCCCTCCCCCTCCTCGTCCACGCCCACCAGCGCGGGCGTGACCACGGGCTGCAGGGCTACACCGCGTGGCGTCGGGCGTGCGGGCTGCCAGAGGTCGCCGACTTCTCTCAGCTGCGCCAAGTGATGCCGCCGCGAGTCGCCCGGGTGTTCCAGCTGCTGTACAGGTAGTTTGGCTTGTTTGGTGGTTTGGGGTCGGAGGCGGATACGGACACAGTCGTACATACACTCAAGTTTGAGGGACGCACACAAACGCACATACGCGCACACATACGCACACGCATACACACACACGCACGCACACTCACTCACACTCACACACACAAACACACACATTTGCACACACACACACACTCACACACACACACGCATACACACATTGCGTTACCCTGGGGGTTCATTAAGGCAAAATATCAATCACAACACAAGAGCTGAGATTCCGTGCCCTGATATGTTGCACTAACGAAGATTCATCCAATCTCATATTTGGAAAATTATTAACGCTTTCATTACATGCTTGTGGCGCATACGTGAGTTTTTCACACACACGCAAGCACGCACGCACACACATACACACACACACACACACACACACACACACACACACACACACACACACACACACACACACACACACACACACACACACACACACACACACACATATATTGTGTATATGTGTATTTATATTGTATTTGTGTGTATATAAAACCTTTTTTTTCTTTAAGTTAGAGATCAGAAGAAAAAAAATATGGATTGTTAAATGTACTTAGATTCATATATATAACACACAAGCATAGATCAAACGTGTTCCCTCCCCCCTTACGATCAAAAGAAGGTGGCTACAGTGTGAACTTTTCTCCGTGTTCCGACCTCATCTTACTGAACTAACCGACCGACGGTATTCATATTTCTTCGTATCTTTTTTCCCTGTTCTCCCAGATAAAAAAACAAAACCGTTTTCTGTTGAGGAGGCATGTCCCATTTTCTCTCGGTCAGGTTTTGATGTCTCCGTGACAGGTAACGAATAAGAAAAGGAGGAAGTGGAGGAAAATGGGAAGGGACAAAGAAGAAGAGGAGAAGGAATGTCAGAAGGAGACGGGTGAATTATAATAATAATAATAATAATAATAATAATAATAATAATAATAATAATAATAATAATAATAATAATAATAATAAAAAAGAAACAGAGGAAGGTGAAGAACCGAAAAAAAGAGAAAAAATATTTGCAAGTTCAGATCCCCGTTTTCTGTTAAGGAAGCACGTCCCATTTTCTTTCGGTCAGGTTGTAATGGCTGGGTAACAAATATCAAATACGAAATGAATGAGGAAGTCGAGAAGGGGGGAAGAAGAAAAAGAAGAGAATGAGGTTGTGACGGAAGATGAAAACAGAGAGAGAACGAGTAGGAGCCGAAGAAGAAAAGACAAAATAAATATTTACAAGTTCAGACCCTCGTTTTCTGTTGAGGAGTCACGTCCCGTTTTCTTCCGATTAGACTGTGATGATTCGAGAACGTTCGAGAACCAAACACCGGATAGGAATCTGCCAAGGAAAGATTCGATATTTTCAAACCGTGATTTGTTTCGATTCAAGGAATGCCTTAAAAGAGAGAGAGAGAGAGAGAGAGAGAGAGAGAGAGAGAGAGAGAGAGAGAGAGAGAGAGAGAGAGAGAGAGAGAGAGAGAGAGAGAGAGAGAGAGAGAAATAGAGAGAGACAGACAAACAGACAGACAGAAACCGATAGACACACAAACCCCAACTCGAATATCACCTCCCCCTTCCCCCTCCCCCCCCCCCCCCCCCCCGCAAAGAGTCTTGTGTACACAGAAAATGATAATCATATACCCATAATAATTATTATAATAATAATGATTATAATAATATTGATAATAGCAAGTAAGGGCGATTCTGTTATTCATGTGACATAGAAAAACAATGTTATGAGAAATTGCAAATAGTGGTAACATTATAGAATAAAAAAATATAAACAAAATCATGCATACATACGTATATACTATGTATGTATGCATGATATAGATATACCTATATGCATGTATACATATATATATGCATACTTACATACAAATTTACATGTATATTTCATACACACACATACATAAACCACACACACACATACATACACACACACACACACACACACACACACACACACTATATATATATATATATATATATATATATATATATATATATATATATATATATATATATATATTTATATATATATATTTATATATTTATATATATGTATATATATATATATATATATATATATATATATATATATATATATATATATATATATATATATATATATATATATATATATAGAGAGAGAGAGAGAGAGAGAGAGAGAGAGAGAGAGAGAGAGAGAGAGAGAGAAAGTGAGAGACAGACAAACAGACAGACAGAAACAGACAGACACACAAACCCCAAATCCGATATCACCTCCCCCTCCCCCCTCCACCCCCGCAACCTCCTCGCAGGAAAGTGGAGGACATCGACCTGTTCCCGGCGGGCCTGGCGGAGCACAGGGTCCCCGGAGGGCTCGTGGGGCCGACCTTCGCCTGCGTCGTCGGCGGCCAGTTCCTCCTCGCGCGGGATGGCGACAGGTTCTGGTACGAGAGCGACGTGCTGGTCTTGCCCTTCGCTCACGGTGAGTCTCGGGAGGGAAGGGAAGGGGAGGGAAGGGAAGGAAGGAGGGAGGGAGGGAAAGATGGAGGGAGGGGAGGGGAGGGAAGGGAGGGAGGGGAGGGAAGAGAGGGAGGCGAGGGAAAGGAAGGGAGGAAGGGAGGGAAAGAGGGGGAGAGGGGAGGAAGGGAGGAGGGAAGGGAGGGAAGGAAGGAGGGAGGGGAGGGAAGGAGGGGAGGGGAGGGGAGGGGGAGAGGGAAGGGGAGGGGAGGGGAGGGGAGGTGAGGGAGGGAGGGAAGGGAAGGGAGGGAGGGAATAAGGGGGAGAAGGAAGAAATAGAGGAGGGGGAAGGAGGGAAGGGAGGGGAGGGAGAGAGGGAGGAGAGGGAGGGAGGGAAGGGAGGAGAGGGGGGAGGGAGGGAGGGAGGGAGGAGAGGGAGGGAAGGGAGGGGGGGAGGGAATAAGGGGGAGAAAGAAGAAATGGAGGAGGGGGAAAGAGGGAAGGGAGGAAAGAGGAGGGAAGGGAGGGAGGGAGGAGGGAAAGATGGAGGGGAGGAAGGGAAGAGGGAAAGAGGGGGAGAGGGGAGAAAGAGGGAGGAGGGGAGGAGGGGAAGAGGGAGGGAGGAGGGGAGGAGGGAAGGAGGGAGGGAGGGAGGTGGAGAAGAAAGTAGGGAGGAAGAAAGGAGGGACGGAAGGAGAGAGAGAGAGAGTGAATGAGGGCGGAAGAGAGGGGGAGAGGGAGGGAATAGAGAAGAAGAAGAGGATGGAAGGAGAAAGAAATTATGAAGTGATTGGGAAAAAATGAATAGAGAAGAGGAGCAGGGAGGAAAGAGGGAAGAAAGGAAGAAAAAAAGAAAAAAAAGAAATGAATAAATAAAGAAGAAGAAGAAAATGACGAAGGAGAATAAAGGAATATACAATACTCTTTTTTTCCCTGAAGCATCTGACCTCCCCCTCACCCCCCTCCCCCCTTCTTTCGGCAGCTCAACTTCAGACCATCCGTCGCCTGAGCTTGGCTTCCATCTTGTGCGAATTTGGCGACTTGCAAGCCATCCAGATTAACCCTTTCCTTCTGCAAGACAATTTCAGGTGCGTGGGATATCGGTTAGTCTGTCGGTCGGTCCGTAAGACTTTTTTTTTCACTTACTTAGTTTTCAAAGTTGACCCTTATTTGTCTTTCACTAAGAGTTCGTTATTCTTATGATTGTCATTGTTGTTATTGTTGATGTTGTTACTGTTCTGTTGTGAATAGATAATAATGCTAATAATAATAACATTATAATGGTCATCATCATCACCTTCTTCATTATTTCATTATTGCTACTTCTACTACTACTGATACTACTGTTACTACTAATATTCCTCTTCTTCCTCCATCTCCTACTACTAAAACTACTATCACCACTCCTCCTACTCCTACAACAACAACAACAACTACTACTAATACTACCACCATTACTACTACTCCTCCTCCTCCTACTACTACCACTACTACTCCTACTACTACAACCGTACTCCTACTACAGACACTACTACAACTACTACTCTTACTCCTACTCCTACAACAGCAACAACAACAACTACTACTACTACTACTACTACTCCTACTCCTCCTCCTCCTACTACTACAACCGTACTCCTGCTACAAACACAACTACTACTACTACTCTTACTCCTACTCCTACAACAACAACAACAACAACAACTACTACTACTACTACTACTACAACTACCACCATTGCTACTACTCCTCCTCCTCCTCCTACTACTACTACTACTACTACTACCACTACTACTCCTACTACTATAACCCTACTCCTGCTACAAACACAACTACTACTACTACTCTTACTCCTACAACAACAACAACAACAACAACTACTACTACTACAGAATCCTTACCACAATAGCCCCAACATTACCACCATCATCACAGGAAGGAATATGCATCGCCATCATCATCAACAGTCATTACCGTTACAATCGCCAGAGGAATCATTAGGAAATGATGACATATTAATGACAAAGAATGAATAATAGAATCATGACAATGATAAGTATAAGGGCAAAATAACGGCAAATATAAAAGGACAATGATGTAATGAGAATGATGAAAAATAATGGTGAATTGATAATAAAAACACATGTTCAATAATGAAGAATGATATAAGGACAATGATAAAAATAATGGCGAGACAATGACAAAAACAAAAAACAAACAAATGGACAATAATAAAGAATGATATAATGACGAGATAATGACAAAAACAAAAAACAAAAAACAAAAATGGACAATAATGAAAAATGATATAATGACGAGATAATGACAAAAACAAAAAAACAAAAACAAATGGACAATAATAAAGAATGATATAATGAAATGACAAGATAATGACAAAAAAACAAAACAAATGGACATTAAACGACTGACAAAAACGACAGAGTAATGGCAAGAGCCGACGTCCTCCCCGCAGGAACCCGGAGGTGCAGTGCTCCGGCTACCCGCGGCTAGACCTCGAAGCCTGGAGGGAAGCAGAGGCGCGCTCCCTCCACCCGCAGCCTCTACCCATGCCCTTTTCCCAGCCCGAGTATCGTTACCCATTCCTTGTGCTTCCCTCCTCCTCCTCCTCCTCCTCCTCGCCTTACTCCTTCCTCACGCCTCCCCTCTCCTCCTCGTCTGACCTTCCTTTCTCCTCGTCTTATCTTCGTTTTCCCTCGTCTGACCTTCGTTTTCCCTCGCCTGACCTTCCTTTCCCCTCGTCTGACCTTCCTTTCCCCTCGTCCGATCCCTCTCTCTCTTTCGGCCGTCCTTTCTCCGTCCTTTCTTCACCCCCGCCATCTTCCCCGCCCGTTCCTCCTTCTTCTGAGATCCTCGGGGTTTCTCCGTCTTCCCCCGATGCCTCACCTCGGCTCATTCTTGATTTTGGCTCTCTCGGGGATGCCTCGTTGGTGCTTGACCCTTCACCTCAATCCTTGCCTGGCGCTTCACCTCAATCCTTGCCTGGCGCTTCACCTCAATCCTTGCCTGGCGCTTCACCTCAATCCTTGCCTGGCGCTTCACCTCTCTCCCTCGGCCCAGAACCATTAATTGTGCCTGAAATGCCTGTACCTGAAATTCCTGTGCCTGAAGTGCCAGCTATGTCTAAGGGTGACTCTTCCGCTGCCCTGAAGTCCGAATCCCAGTCAGTCCTTGAATCTTTACCCGGACGTGAAGCAAGGCAGTCCACCAAATCGTGTCTGAATGGTTCTTCACCTCAATTAATACCGGAATCTTTGCTTCCACTTATGCCCCAACATTTGCCTCAGTCTGTGTCTGTTCCTGATTATATACTTCGATCTATGGCTAAATCCTCACCTCAGCCCATGTCTGAACCTTCGCTTTCACCTTTACCTGAATCTTTGCCTCAGCCTATGTCTGAATCCTTGGCTCAGCTTATGTCTGGATCCTTGGCTCAGCCTATGTCTGGATCCTTGGCTCAGCCTCTGTTAGAATCTTTGCCTCAGCCTATGTCTGGATCCTTGGCTCAGCCTATTTCTGGATCCTTGGCTCAGCCTATGTCTGAATCCTTGGCTCAGCCTATGTCTGAATCCTTGGCTCAGCCTATGTCTGAATCCTTGGCTCAGCCTCTGTTAGAATCTTTGCCTCAGCCTATGTCTGGATCATTGGCTCAGCCTATTTCTGGATCCTTGGCTCAGCCTATGTCTGAATCCTTGGCTCAGCCTATGTCTGAATCCTTGGCTCAGCCTATGTCTGAATCCTTGGCTCAGCCTATGTCTGGATCATTGGCTCAGCCTATGTCTGGATCCTTGGCTCAGCCTATGTCTGGATCCTTGGCTCAGCCTATGTCTGGATCCTTGGCTCAGCCTATGTCTGGATCCTTGGCTCAGCCTATGTCTGAATCCTTGGCTCAGCCTATGTCTGGATCCTTGGCTCAGCCTATGTCTGAATCCTTGGCTCAGCCTATGTCTGGATCCTTGGCTCAGCCTATGTCTGGATCCTTGGCTCAGCCTATGTCTGAATCCTTGGCTCAGCCTATGTCTGAATCCTTGGCTCAGCCTATGTCTGAATCCTTGGCTCAGCCTATGTCTGGATCCTTGGCTCAGCCTATGTCTGGATCCTTGGCTCAGCCTATGTCTGAATCCTTGGCTCAGCCTATGTCTGGATCCTTGGCTCAGCCTCTGTTAGAATCTTTGCCTCAGCCTATGTCTGAATCCTTGGCTCAGCCTATGTCTGAATCCTTGGCTCAGCCTATGTCTGGATCCTTGGCTCAGCCTATGTCTGGATCCTTGGCTCAGCCTATGTCTGGATCCTTGGCTCAGCCTATGTCTGGATCCTTGGCTCAGCCTCTGTTAGAATCTTTGCCTCAGCCTATGTCTGAATCCTTGGCTCAGCCTATGTCTGGATCCTTGGCTCAGCCTATGTCTGGATCCTTGGCTCAGCCTATGTCTGAATCCTTGGCTCAGCCTATGTCTGGATCCTTGGCTCAGCCTATGTCTGGATCCTTGGCTCAGCCTATGTCTGGATCTTTGGCTCAGCCTATGTCTGGATCCTTGGCTCAGCCTATGTCTGGATCCTTGGCTCAGCCTATGTCTGGATCCTTGGCTCAG
>NW_027213287.1:22500-27500 GCF_042767895.1 Penaeus vannamei | reverse complement strand
TTATGTTTGTACATGTTATAAAAGAAAACTTTTATACACAGCTTATGTTGTATGATTCATAATCTTGCTGAGATCTACATATTAGAAACTGTTTGACCTTTTTATCTTTCATGCTGAGAATAGTTACTATTTACTGCTTTTTAAACCAAGGGGTATTGCATAATGGTAAACTTTATATCAGATATCTGTGGTATGTACTTTATGATATATTAAGGGAGGAATACCCAGAAAAATGAAGGGTAAGTAATATGGGTATGAAGTCATTCAAAGTTAGGAATTTCTATTTCGAATTTCAGTTTTGGATAAGCGAAAAGTGCATCATTTTCCATAGAACATTTATCCATTATCTCAATTTGTCTATTTATCTCTACCTTCATTGCAATAAAGAATACAGTGTCATAATGGTTCTGAAAAAGGAAAATTTAAGGAAATGCCATCCTTTCTGGTCTTTAAATGTAAGAAAAAAATTGTTATAATGCTTTGTAATCAGTGACCTACAGCACAGATTACCTAATTACATTTTAAGGTAAAAAAGAAGTTTTGTGTTCAACAACGGTGTACTAAATCAAGCCAAAATTAAATAAATATCAAAGATGTCATCTGACATTATCACTTGCATCATCATAATCTTAATTATATAATATCAGTATGATCATTTTCATTACCAGTGCCCTTTTCCCATTTTTATACCCCTCTCATCACATCCATATATCACAGACAGTGGAAAGTCGAGGTACTCAGCTTTTCCTGAAGGAGCAGAGGACAATGAAGATCACAGCCTCGTCACGCTTGAATGGGACACTTGTTCTCCCGACTACATATTGGTGGCATATAGGGGTGGCTCGTTGTGGCTTGTGGACATCAACTCAATGATGATCATAACAAAGTACATGATGCCCATTTCAGCCAGTGTCAACACCCTTGCCTGGCTGCCTGATGCGCCTGGGATGTTTGTGACGGGAGGTAAGAGATGCATAGTCTTGCATGGGCTTTGCCTTTGTGGGATATTTTTGTGCGTAATCTCTCCAACATACATTTGCAGCCATGTTTCTAGTATGTGTCTAAATTAATTACTTTTTGCATCTGCAAACTGTATTGATTTATCCCAATAGTATCTTCCTTATATATATACATGCTTTATATCCTCTTTCAGATGCAGAGAAAGGTATTCTCAGGGTCTGGACTGTATCCAAACCAACACCTATTGAGAATATTGTCTTGAAAGACACAGGTTTCCATGTCCTTTGTACAACAAGAGCCCTTAATGCTGCGTATCCCAGCAGTGACAAGCAGAACCAGTTGATTGAACGTTCAAGCGAGAGGAAGGGCATCATGATCCCCAATGTATGCGTTCTGACACTATTTAAAGATGGGGGAGTAGGTCTGTACCACCTAAGGAGAAAGCAATGGATCTTTAACAGGGAACACGTAAGTACTTGGAATTGTTGTTCCTTATTTGAAAAGAAGGAAACTGGCATGTAAATTACACTGGAGATGGAGAACAATGTTTAAAAACAGGATTTATCATAATTTTTCAAGCAATTGGAGTTGTGGTTATGATATGCAGAGAAAAAAAAATGCTATCAGTGTGAGAGTATTTTGTATTTAATTTTGTATTTTGTATTTTGATTAGATATGGATAGGATAGAATTGCAATGGATGTAAAACTGTTTATGTCTTGAGAATATGCCCATATAATAATATAGTCACTTTATAGAATGGTAAATCAATGTGATTTTTACAAATACTACCTTCCATACAGGGTCACACTGAAACGATATTTGACTGTAGCTTCAAGCCTGAGGACAGTGACCTTTTAGCAACAGGATCCTTTGATGGGTCAATAAAGATATGGAAAATTGACACCATGGAAGCAGTGAGTATTTTGTGCATTTTCTTATTTCTCAAGGGAAAGAAGTGCTTGGGAGATTTATAAATGGATATAGGCCATTTTAATGAAGTTTTATCTGATCAAGATGTCTGTTAGAGCAAGTGATATTGATACAGTATACCGTATAGATTACTCTAATAGGTATTTACTTTTTAGGTGTAATATTAATTCATCTCATTTCTATTTTATTGAAATTATATCATTTCTCATACTTCTATGAAAAAATCACATATCATATGTCTTTTATATATTACAAAAAAGAAAAAGAAAAAGATCTATAATATATTCATGTGATTTATATCTTACTTGAGTTTTATTAACAGACGAAATTAGTCAACTGATGTAAAGTAAAGCCTTCCAAAATGTTAATAACACAACCTTTTCCCCACAGGTTGATACATTGCCCAATAGAGACACCATCATCTACAGCTTATCATGGGCACCTGCAGACCTTAATTGCATTGTAGCAGGAACTTCTGGGGGTGAAGTCTTTATCTGGGATGTTGGCAAGCACAAAATCCTCCAAGATATTATATCACATAAGGACAAAAAGGTGTTTTGTGTGGCATGGAATCACAAGGACTCCAGGAGAATAGCTTCGGCAGGTAATAAATAATGAGAGAAAATGAAAGTAATCTTGAACATTAAAATCACTTTTTGAATAGCAGAGTGATTGGTGAAGAAAGAGAGTATGCATTTATAATGATGAAATAGATGTATGAGCTACTTATAGTACCTTACTTGTGGATTCAACTTTGAGGAATAGCTCTCATGTGATAGCTGTGTTTTGGATAACCATTAACAGTTATCACAATTATGGAATCATTGCATATGATGTCATTACTTCTTATATTGTATTACTGCCTTATTTATGATAAGTACTACATGATTTCCCATTACAAATCACTACTTTGGTGGACATTATAGGAGAATCTGGATACTGCTATGTGCACCAAGTGAGTGGTACCCTGGTGCACGACTATCGACACCCTGGACCGGTATATGGATGCGACTGGCGTGATGCAGATATTTTAGCTACAGGTTGTGAGGATGGAAAAATTAGAATTTTTAATGTTAGCAAGAACAGAAAGGAACCTGTTAGTGAACTGAAAGGTATTTATTTATTTCTGTTTTGTTCTATACCTAGTTTTGATAGACAAATTACATCCTGTCTATTTACTTTGCCAAAGTATTGTTAGCCCCTAAAGAGTGGTTTAGAAAGAATTATGTATTGATATTTATTATAATATTATCCTAGTGTATCATATTTATTAGTAATATGTTACAATTCTTCAGCTGCAATTATCATATCAATTAGGAATATGTCACACTTATCATTTAATCATTGCAGCTCACTTGAAGAAGGTATTTCGGGTAAAGTGGAACCCAGTTTACGAAGACATCCTGTGTAGCGGTAGCGATGATTCGTCAGTGAGGATATGGTCGTACTCAAAAGCCCAGTGTCTGACTATCCTCGTTGGGCACTCAGACAATGTCCGTGGCCTCGCATGGTGCCCAGAGGTGCCCTACTTGCTCATTTCGGGGTCATGGGACAGGACGATGAGGGTGTGGGATGCTCGATATGCCAATTGCCTTGATGTTGTCTTGGACCATGGTGCTGACGTTTATGGTAAGGGATTTGATGGTCATGCAGTGATTGATTTATGGAATATCAAAAGAAAAAGAAAGACAGAAAATATTATATACAAATACTGTGTAATAGGTATTAGCTATTGCCAGATGTGGTAGCTGTCAATACCTTTTATATTTATTTGTCCTATTTATTGCTATAAGATTAGAATATACATTTCTGTGGATGCTAAACTATATACACTATTTCTGTTATTTTGAATAATTTTGATATATGACTGATGGTGGGTTCAGACAGTGTCCTGTGTAATTAGATATTTCCAAAATTATAATGTGTTTGGAGCATATGATAAGTTCACAAAATAATTTATTGATTTTGAACTACATAAATCTCACATACCTTCTTCTGTTGTTTATACAGGCCTGAGCATCCACCCTATTCGTCCATTTTTGCTGGCATCGTGCTCAAGGGATTCAACAATGCGCCTGTGGTCTTTAGCATCCTTTGTGGCTCCCCTGCAGCTGAAGGTGCTTGCGGAGAAATCAACAGAAGAAATCATAGACGAGACAGGTGATAATGTCTTACCTGAAAATCTTGTTATGTAAGAGATTATGATAAATATGGGAGAGAATGAGACAGACAGGTAGATTTGGAGAATGATAAGCCTTTATATTGCTTTCCTTGTGTATGTATATTTTTCCCTCCATTTTTCTTTTTCTTTTCCATTTCTCTTATTCTTACCTTGTCTGCCCTCCATCTTTCTCTCTTACCTCCCTCCCATATCCTGTTCCCTTCTTCTTCCCACCTCTCTCCCTCTCTATCTCCCTTTCACTTCCTTCCTGCCTCCCCTCTTGTGTCCCTTCTTCCTTCCTTCCTTTTTACTTGTCTCCCCTTTTTACTCTTCCCATCCTCCCTTTCTCCTTATCACCTCTCTACCTCGCTCTCTCGCTTCCTCCTTCCCTCCCCCTCTCTCCTCACCTCCCTTTCTCTGTCCTTTTTGCCTCCCTTCTTCTCTCCCTCTCATTTCCTACCCTTCCCCTCTCTTGCTTCCTTCCCTCCATCCTTCCTCTTACCTTTAATATCCTCCCCACTCTTCTCCCCTTCTTCCCTCACACTGCTCTATCTCCCTCCCTCCCTCTTCCTCCCTCTTCCTCCTTCTTCCCCCCTCTGTTCCCTTTTCTTACTCACCTCTCTCTCTCTCTCTCTCTCTCTCTCTCTCTCTCTCTCTCTCTCTCTCTCTCTCTCTCTCTCTCTCTCTCTCTCTCTCTCTCTCTCTCTCTCTCTCTCTCTCTCTCTCTCTCTCTCTCTCTCTCTCTCTCTCTCTCACTCTCTCTCTCACTCTCTCTCTCTCTGTCCCTCTCCCTCTCCCTCTCTCTCTTCTTTTCTTTCATTTGATAATTATAAATTCACTTGCAGATCAAGGCAAAAGCTTCTCAACGAGTCTTCACCTTTGTGGGCTAAGGGCAGAGCATCTCAGGACAGCCCTGCAGAAAACAGATGTTGCACATCGCTCAAGCA
>NW_027213287.1:0-5000 GCF_042767895.1 Penaeus vannamei | reverse complement strand
TTAGACAACTTATTCTCCTTCCTTAGACGCATAAATATCCTTCCTTTGATCTACTCGCCCTCTATCCCTGACTCTCCTCCTCCTATCGAATAGCGTTCCTACTTTGCTATCTCCCTACCCCTTACGCTAACGCCTCTCTCCCATCTCTCTCCTCTCTCTCTCCCCTCGCCCTCTCTCCTCTCTCCCCTCGCCCCTTCCCTCTCTCCTCTCTCTCCCCATACCATAAAACCGTTGAAACTCAAGTAACTTTACCTCTTCCAACACAATGCTTTACCATAGTACTTTATGACCTATGGTGTCAAGTACATTCAATTGCTTAAAACGGCAAACATATTGAACAACAACGTAACTTCTAAAGAAAAAGAAAAGATCCTCTCCATAAAATCTGTACTTACATTGGTATCGTTACTGAACAGCTGAACGTCGATTTCCCAGCCGTTCTTCGTCCAGGAGCCGAATAACAACACACATTTCTGCGTGTCGTAAGGCCAGTAGGTCAAGTCCAAGGGGCACTCGGCTTGGAAAATGGACGGAGGAACCCACAGTACAGTCCCTTCCGGATAGACGACGAGGTGCACGTTCCCGTAGTGGTCGGTTTCCGAGTGGTCGGCGCTGGGAGGAAAAGGAAAAGTTCCATACAGTATACTTAGATAGACCCTGTATATCATATAGACGAGGTCTATATAATATACTTATATAGACCATCGGTTCGGTTATACTTATACTTATATAGCATCGGTTGGCTATCGCAGTGTGTAACAGGGAGGGGGGATTAGATGGGAACAGCTCAGACTTCTTTGGAAACGTATATGACATGTTTTCCGTCTTTATCGCTCTCTCTCTCTCTCTCTTTGCTGACAACGACCTAGGCTCTTGACGCGGAAGATAATTTTAAATGATCAATCTCTCTATATATATTTATACAAGTAATTTGACATTGTTTGCTTGGAGTTAAATTTGTTTTACTCCTGTAGTGTATGTCATTCAAATCGATTAGTTGCCCATCTTATATATAGTTTTCTTGTAGCCTTTCACTCAGTAACATTCTTTCTATAAAACACGTATGTTAACTCCAGCAGTGAGATGAAATACTAATGTCAACAAAAACGTTCCCTGCCTTCACTGCATCACACACACACACACACACACACACACACACACACACACACACACACACACACACACACACACACACACACACACACACACACACACACACACACACACACACACACACACTCAAACAACGCGAAAAAAACCCACCAAAGACCACATCATTGCCAACAGACAGAAAGCGGAGATCACGAACTCACTTGTTATACAGGGTGAGGTCAGGCTGCCAGAGCTCGTGGTCCCCCATGTGGAGTATCTTGAGGCCTCCGTAGTCCTTGTAATCCCACTCTAGTCTCGGGTCTTGCCATCGCTGGGAACAGACAGAGAAAATAGTCATTTCCTATTTGCTTTCATACGCGAAGTTCAAAATGTTCGCTAAAGTGATAGCATTTAAGTTAAATTTTCACACAATCGCATATAATCCACCGTGATATTACTCTGCATTTTTGAATCCTTATTGAATATTAGCATTAGCATTAAAATCATGTTAGATTCATGAGAATTACGCAATAAAATTTAACATTTATACATATATACAAAACACAATACACGTCACCAATTATTAATTACAATTAATCCTCCGCTATATAATGGGGACGACTGAGGACTTGGTATATCTCACCATCCTCGTCCAGGCATTGAGAGTGAGGACTTGCTTGGTTTCATCTACCATTATGCCGTTGATGACGAGTCCGAACTCAACTGCCGTGGTTCCATTCTGGTCTCGGTGAGGGAGGGCCAGCTTGTCATAGTCCTTGAGCAATTTCTTACGTAGCTTTTCGTTCATGTTGTAATTAGGCACGTCTGTTCCGCGTCCGAAGGTGGAGGGAAGCGGAATGGTTATATGGAAAAGGATCAAGGCAAAGTGGAGCTTCTAATTCGAAAGATCATGAATATAAACATAACTTTCCTGGGGTATTCGTGTGGAAGAAAAAGTATTCGTGGGTGGGAATGTATAGACACCGCCCTTATGTATGTATTATGCACACACACACACACACACACACACACACACACACACACACACACACACACACACACACACACACACACACACACACACACACACATACACACACACACACACACAGACACACACACTGATTTTTTTTCCCAAGAGTATTCTGACATGTATGTATGATAAGGAACTCTTCGTTGTCATAAATAAAAGAAGATAATTTTGGTTTTACTTTTGTTAATCATATCAATATCAGGGTAAATCATATTAATAATTATGCATCACTACATTTGATATCTCACAGTACACCATAATTGGCTAAAAAAATGATGCCATTAGATCCACCCCTTTTTTGACGGTTAATTTGATATGGTAACTACTATTTCAGTGCATTTTTCTTTGAAAATGTTTCAGTAATAACAATGGAAAATGATAAAAAGAAAGAAAAAACATTTTCAATAAACGAAGGCGGAGTGTTATTTTAAATAAATCGTGTGTATATTTGATAAGAATGTGTATATGTATCTATAAATCTTTCTGTGTCTCTATCTACTCATATACCTATTTATCAATCGATTTATGTATGCCGATCTATGCATGCATGTATGTTCATGTGTGTTTACACCCATACATATATATGTAATATATAAATATATACACATAACACACACACAAACCTATCTATCTATATATTCCGTAGATCCATACACAGTGACCTGGTATGCCGAAAGCAGCATACTGAAAAAGCTTCGCAAGATATCTCGGAATTAGTCTGTGATTTCCACTCTTTCAGGTCTTTCATGCTGCCATGTTGGCGATATGGTTGCTCTTTTGAGCTAATTATAAAGCGCACATTTCCTTCGACCTAGATGTACACTAGCAAAGTTAATGCTTGATAATAACCAACATGGCTAGTGCTAAGTCAAGGTCAGACAACCCCGGTCCAAGAAATAATGAGCCATCCATTTTCTTTGGGCTGGAGACTCGCTCCTTTAGCAATGGCCTGGACACAAAATTCAGAAAAGGAAACACTGTCCCAATAAGTTCGAATTAAAAACGTATTAATCTTGCTTCGTTTCTGCTGCTTCGCGGTCCTTTCCAAGGGTTAGACGTTGCTTTCAAGGCTTCGCTCGCACACCCATGTAGGAAACCGAATTATAGAGCCTAGTTGTATACAAGGAAGGTATATGTGTGTGAGTTTGTGTAACTTGCATTGCTTATCACTGACGTTCATGAAATCACTAGGACGTGCAATGTTTCGCGTATTTCAAGTGGGATACAGAGTTGTGCAAATTCAGAACATGGCCTTAATAACAGTTCCATGGAGAGTGAAGCCATTACGGAGTGCATACAAATTATTATAGTATCAAGTTCCATATATTGTAGTCTGTAGGTATGCGTGTCTTTTAAGATTTTCCAGAGCACATGCTGCCAATTTCCATGCCTTCGTTAAACTACGTACTTTCGAAATGTTAAAATTATACCTTTTAGCAACTTTACAGTACAATACATTGAGAAAAATGATTAGAGATCTACACTTCATAGAGGAAAAGGGGCGAGATAAATAGCATAAAAGTATAATCAACAGAACCAGAAAAAACTATGGATTTGCGAGAGCCATTACCTGCAAGAGCCAGCGACGCGAGCACGGTCACCATGACTAAAAAGTAAGTCCCAGCCTCCATCCCGGTCTCAGCCGACGCGACCTCTCCCTCCTTGCCAAAGAAACCGAACCAACAAATAATCTGAAAAGCGACGAGGGATAACCCGGGCAAGGCCAATAGCCCCTCGTGTCACTGCGTGCCGTGACGGAGCCAGCGGGGAAGTGTTCCTGGCGAGGCGGAAGTGGACACTCGTCGCTGGGGCCGCCTGCATGACGGTGCCGCTGCCCGCCGAGGCTCGGGTGACGGGGGCGGAGCCAGGTGCCGCCGGACGCAGCCAGCGGTCCCGGAGCCCTGGCGAGGCGAAGAAGACGGGCGCGCGCGAAGGGCTCGGGCGGGAGGCGGGACAGCTGTCTTCACATCACATTTGCTGTTATTATTATTATCATTATTATTGAAAGTATTACTATCATCATTATCATATTTTTTCTATTATTATTATTGTTATTGTTATTGTTATTATTATCAATATTATTATTATTGATATTATCATTATTGTTGTTATTATTATTAATATTATTATCATCATCGTCATCGTTTTTATCATTATTATTATCGTTATTGTTATTACTATCATCAGCATCATCATCCCCATCATTACTATTATTTTCATTATTTGTACTTATACTGCTATTACTATTATTATTTTTGTTAATATTATTATTGTTATTATTAGTAATATTATTACAACTATCATTAATGTTATTCCTCTCTCCCATAGGTACACGCAGTGGCTTTTCTAGAAAAATATTTTAGTTGAGAACTATGATGTGTTGGGAGGGGGATTGATAGATACACGTTATTATTGTTATTATCATCTCTCTCTCTCTCTCTTTTCATGTTTTTCTTTCTCTTTTTTCCTCATTCTTGTTGCATCCACCTTTTCTTCCTTATTTCTTCACCTTTTCTTCCCTCTCTCTCTCTCTCTCTTGAGTTAAACCTGAGTGTACTGAAGACCTTTCTTTATGAATTTTCAGGGCATTTAACTCCCCTGAACCACAGGTTTTAATTTACTTCTTACATAATTGAGGTAAATGTCACCCTTTTCCTGCTTGAACTGTACCATCATCTTATAACCTTATTAAGGGACTTTCTCCCCCCCCCCCCAGGTACATTAGCCTTATTTCTACCGTGTGTATTTCTTGTATTCTTATATAGAGAAAGTGGATATATTTTTTCATGGATAATAGTTTTTTCAATAGATAATAGTATGCCTTTATTTTTTCAAAAATAAGTTGGGTTATATACCCAAAAAATGGGTTTATCCA
>NW_027213286.1:42500-50000 GCF_042767895.1 Penaeus vannamei | reverse complement strand
TCTCTCAAAAGGCTGTCTCGAATTTGCTGTTTTTTCGACTTTAGGGATTTTATTACTTCTGGCCTTTATTTCATTATAAATGGGCTAAATAATAATTATTATCATCATTATTATCATTACTGTCATTATTTTTATGATTATTATCATTATAGTCATTATCACCATGATTATCATTATAATTATCATTATCATTACAGTTATGATAATTATTTTGCTAATTATTATTGCTATTTTTATCATTATAACTCTTTATATAATGATAATAGCAATAATGATAATTTTAGAAATAATAATGACAATAATAATTATTATAATGACGATGATAATGATGTTATCATTTCTATTGCCATTATTAGTATAAAAATTATTGGAATAGAGTTAATCATTGCAATTATTGCAGTTATTATCATCATTATAATTATGATTTTATCATTACTATCATTATTATTGTCATTATCATCATAAGTATCATCATTATTGTCAATAATAAAGGAATTATCATGAAAATCATCATAATTATCTGAATTAATGTTAAAATCCTCATAATTACCATTAAAAAGCGAAAATGTTTTTTTTTCGACGTTTCTCTCAAAAGGCTGTAATACGCTAGATTTTGCCGTTTTTTCGACTTATGGGATTTTCTTTCTTCTGGCCTTTATTTCATTATAAATGGACTGAATAATAATTATCATCATTAATATCATTACTGTCATTATTATCATATTATTATCATTATAGTCATTATCATCATGATTACCATTATTATCATCATTATTGCAGTTATAATAATTTTTATGCTAATTATTATTGCTCTTTTTATCGTTATAACTATTCATATAATGATAATAGCAATAATAATTTTAGAAATAATAAAGACAATAATAATGATTATAATGGCAATGATAATGAATGTTATTATTTCTATTGCCATTATTAGTGTGAAAATTATTGGAATAGAGTTGATTATTGCTATTATTGCAGTAATTATCAAAATTATCATTATAATTATGATTTTATCACTATTATCCTTATTGTCATTATCATTGTCATTATCATCATAATTATCCTCATTATTGTCAATAATAAAGGAATTATCATGAAAATTGTCATAATTACCTGAATTAATGTTAAAACAGCATAATCACCATTAAAAAAACAAAAACAAAATTTCGACGTTTCTCTCAAAAGGCTGTAATACGCTAGATTTTGCCATTTTTTTCGACTTTTGGGATTTTATTACTTCTGGTCTTTCATTATGAATGGACTGAATAATAATTATTATCATCATTATCATTACTCATTATTTTTATGATTATTATTTTCATGATTATTTTATTATTATCATTATTATTATTGGTAATAATAAAGGAATTACCATGAAAATCATCATAATTATCTGAATTAATGTTAAAATCATAATTATCATTTGAAAGCGAAGAAGGGGGTTTTTTAACATTTTCCTGAAAAGGCTGTAATGCGCTACATTTTGCCGTTTTTTCGATTTTCGGGATTTTATTAGTTTTAGCCTTTATTTCATTATAAATGGACTCTATGATTAATATTATCATCATTATTGTTATTATTCTTATGATTATCATCATAGTCATTATCGTCATGATTATAATTATCATCATTATCATTATTGCAGTTATAATGATTATTATACAAATTGATACTGTCATTTTCATCATTACAACTATTCTTATAATGATAAAAACAATAATGATAATTTTAGAAATAATAATGACAATAATACTCATTATATAAACAATAATAATGATATTTCTATAGTCATTATTAGTATGAAAATTATTAGAATAGAGTTAATTATTGCTATTATTGCAGTAATTATCAAAATTATCATTATAATTATCATTTTCTTATTATCATTATTATTGTCATTACCATCATTATTGTTCATAATAAGGGAATTATCATGAAAATCATCATACCTGAAATAATGTTAAAATCATCATAATTATAATTTAAAAGCGAAAAGTTTTTTTTTCGACCTTTCTCTCATAAGGCTATAATCCGCTAGATTTTGCCGTTTTTTCGACTTTTGGGATTTTATTAGTTTTAGTCTTTCTTTCATTATAAATGGACTCTATGATTATTAATATCATTATCATCATTATTGTCATTATTCTTATGATTATCATCATTATAGTCATTATCGTCACGATTATCATTATCATTATTGCAGTTATAATGATCATTATAACTATTTTTATAATGATAATAACAATTATGATAATTTTAGAAATGATAATGACAATAATGCTCATTATAATAACAAAAAAATATATATTATCATTTCTATTGCCATTATTAGTATGAAAATTATTGGAATAGATTTAATCGTTGCTATTATTGCAGTTATCAAAATCATCATTATAATGATGATTTTCTCATTATTATCATTATTATTGCCATTATCATTGTCATTATCATCATAAGTATCACCATCATTGTCAATAATAAAGAAATTATCATGAAAATCATCATAATTACCTGAATTAATGTTAAAATCCTCATAATTACCATTAAGAAGCGAAAATGTTTTTTTTTTCGACGTTTCTCTCAAAAGGCTAGATTTTGCCGTTTATTTCGACTTTTGGGATTTTCTTACTTCTGGCCTTTATTTCATTATAAATGGACTGAATAATAATTATCATTATCATTACTGTCATTATTTTCATGATTATTATCATTATAGTCATTATCATCATGATTACCATTATTATCATCATTATTGCAGTTATAATAATTATTATGGTAATTTTTATTTCTCTTTTTATCATTATAACTATTTATATGATGATAATAGCAATAATGATAATTTTAGAAATAATAAAGACATTAATAATAATTATAATGACAATGATAGTGATATTATTATTTCTATTGCCATTATTAGCGTGAAAATTATTGGAATAGAGTTGATTATTGCTATTATTGCAGTAATTATCAAAATTATCATTATGATTATGATTTCATCATTATCCTTATTATTGTCATTATCATTGTCATTATCATCAGAATTATCCTCATTATTGTCAATAATAAAAGAATTATCATGAAAATTATCATAATTACCTGAATTAATGTTAAACTCAGCATAATTACCATTAAAAGCGAAAAAAAAAATCGACGTTTCTCTCAAAAGGCTGTAATACGCTTGATTTTGCCATTTTTTTTCGACTTTTGGGATTTTATTACTGCTGGTCTTTATTTCATTATGAATGGACTGAATAATAATTATTATCATCATTATCATTAGTCATTATTCTTATGATTATTTTTTTTTTCATGATTATTTTATTATTATTATCATTATTATTATTGGTAATAATAAAGGAATTATCATGAAAATCATCATAATTACCTGAATTAATGTTAAAATCATAATTATCATTTAAAAGCGAAGAAGGGAGTTTTTCGACCCTTTTCTCGCAAGGCTGTAATACGCTAGATTTTCCGTTTTTTCGACTTTAGGGATTTTATTAGTCTTAGCCTTTATCTCATTATAAGTGGACTCTATGATTATTATTATCATCATTATTGTCATTATTCTTGTGATTATCATCATAGTCATTATCGTCATGATTATAATTATTATCATTATCATTATTGCAAAATTATTGCAGTTATAATGATTATTATGCAAATTAATACTGTCACTTTCATCATTATAACTTTTTATAATGATAATAACAATAGTGATAATTTTAGAAATAATAATGACAATAATACTCATTATAATAACAATAATAATGATATTTCTATAGTCATTATTAGTATGAAAATTATTAGAATAGAGTTAATTATTTCTATTATTACAATATATCAAAATTATTAGTATAATTATCATTTTATTATTATTATCATTATTATTATTGTCATTATCATCAAAATTATCATCATTATTGTTCATAATAAAGGAATTATCATGAAAATCATCATACTTACCTGGAATAATGTTAAAATCATCATAATTATAATTTAGAAGCGAAAAGTGTTTTTTTCGACCTTTCTCTCATAAGGCTGTGTAATCCGCTAGATTTTGCCATTTTTCGACTTTTGGGATTTTATGAGTTTTAGCCTTTCTTTAATTATAAATGGACTCTATGATTATTATTAGAATCATTATTGTCATTATTCTTATGATTATCATCATTATAGTCATTATCGTCATGATTATCATTATTATCATTATCATTATTGCAGTTATAATGATCATTATAACTATTTTTATAATGATAATAACAATTATGATAATTTTAGAAATGATAATGACAATAATGCTCATTATAATAACAAACAAATTATATAATTTCTATTGTCATTATTAGTTTGAAAATTATTAGAATAGAGTTATTATTGTTATTATTGCAATTATCAAAATTATCATTATAACTATAATTTTATTATTATTATCATGATAATCATAAGAATGATGATGATAATGATGATAATCATAGATTCCAAACTAATAAAATCCCAAAAGTCGAAAAAAACGGCAAAATCTAGCGTATTACAGCCTTTTGAGAGAAAGGTCGAAAAAAAACTTTCTCGCTTTTAAATGATAATCATTATTTTAACATTAATTGAGGTAATTATGAGGATTTTCATGATAATTCCTTTATCATTAACAGTAATGATAATGACAATAATAATAATGATAGAGATAAAATGATAATTATAATGATAATTTTGATAATTACTGCAATAATAGCAAAAATTAACTCTATTCCAACAAGTTTCATACTAATAATGACAATAGAAATAATAATATCATTATTATTGTTATTATAATGAGCATTATTGTCATTATTATTTCTAAAATTATCATTATTGTTATTATCATTATAAAAAGTTATAATGATGAAAATAACAGTAATAATTACCATAATAATCATTATAACTGCAATAATGATAATGACAATAATGATAATCATGACGATAATGACTATAATGATGATAATAATAATCATAGAGTTCATTTATATTGAAATAAAGGCTAAAACTAATAAAATCCCAAAAGTCGAAAAAAACGGCAAAATCTAGCGTATTACAGCCTTTTGAGAGAAAGGTCGAAAAAAAAACTTTTTCGCTTTTAAATGATAATTATTATGATTTTAACATTATTCCAGGTAAGTATGATGATTTTCATGATAATTCCTTTATTATTAACAATAATAATAATCATGATAATGACAACAATAATAATGATAATAATAAAGTAATAATTATAATGATAATTTTGATAATTACTGCAGTAATAGCAATAATTAACTCTAATAACTAATAACTTCTAATAACTTTCATACTAATAACGATAATGGAAATATTATTATCATTATTGTTATTATAATGAGTATTATTGTCATTATTATTTCTAAACTTATCATTATTATTATCATTATAAGAATAGTTATAATGATGAAAATGACAGTAATAATTATCATTATAATTATTATAATTTCAATAATCATAATAATGATAATCATGACGATAATGACTATAATGATGAAAATCATAAGAATAATGACACTAATGATGATAATGATATTAATAATCATAGAGTCCATTTATAATGAAATAAATGTTTAAACTAATAAAATCGCAAAAGTCGAAAAAACGGCAAAATTTAGCCTTTTGAGAGAAGGGTCGAAAAAAAATTCTCGCTTTTAAATGATAATTATGATGATTTTAACATTAATTTAGGTAATTATGATGATTTTCATGAGAATTCCTTTATTATTAACAATAATGATAATCATGATAATGACAATAATAATAATGATAATAGGAATAAAATGATAGTTATAATGATAATTTTCATAATTACTGCAGTAATAGCAATAATTAACTATATTCTAATAATTTTCACACTAATAATGACAATAGAAATAATAATAATGTCATTATTATTGTTATTATAATGAGTATTATTGTCACTATTATTTCTAAAATTATCATTATTGTTATCATTATAAAAATAGTTATGATGATGAAAATGACAGTAATAATTAGTATAATAACCATTATAACTGCAATAATGATAATAATGATAATCATGACGATAATGACTATAATGATGATAATCATAAGAATAATGACAATAATGATGATAATGATAATAATCATAGAGTTCATTTATAATGAAATAAAGGCTAAAACTAATAAAATCCCAAAAGTCGAAAAAACGGCAATATCTAGCGTATTACAGCCTTTTGAGAGAAAGGTCGAAAAATAACCTTTTTCGCTTTTAAATGATAATTAAGATGATTTTAACATTAATTCAGGTAATTATGATGATTTTCATGATAATTCCTTTATTATAGACAATAATGATGATAATTATGATGATAATGACAATAATAATAATAATAATAATAAAATGATCATTATGATGATAATTTTGATAATTACTGCAATAATAGCAATAATTAACTCAATTCTAATAATTTTCATACAAATAATGACAATAGAAATAATAATAATACCATTATTATTGTTATTATAATGAGTATTATTGTCATTATTATTTCTAAAAATATCATTATTCTTATTATCATTATAAAAACAGTTATAATGATGAAAATGACAGTAATAATTAGCATAATAATCATTATAACTGTAATAATGATAATAATGATAATCATTATGATAATGACTATAATGATGATAATCATAAGAATAATGACAATAATGATGATAATAATTATCATAGAGTTCATTTATAATGAAATAAAGGCTAAAACTGATAAAATCCCAAAAGTCGAAAAACGGGAAAAATCTAGCGTATTACAGCCTGAGAGAAATTTTAAAGGATAATTATGATCATTTTAACATTAATTCAGGTAATTATGATGATTTTAATGATAATTCCTTTATCATTAACAATAATGATAATTATAATGATAATGACAATAATGATAATGATAATAACATAATGATAATTATAATATTTTTGATAATTACTGCAATAATAGCAATAATTTACTTTATTCTAATAATTTTCATGCTAATAATGACAATATAAATAATAATAATATCATTATTATTGTTAATATAATGAGTATTAGCATAATAATCATTATAACTGCAATAATGATAATGATAAAAGGATAATCATGACGATAATGACTATAATAATGATAATCATAAGAATAATGACAATAATGATGATGATAATAATAATCATAGAGTCCATTTATAATGAAATAAAGGCTAAAACTAATAAAATAACAAAAGTCGGCAAAAAAAAGTTTTTCGCTTTTAAATGATAATTATGATGAGTTTAACATTAATTCAGGTAATTATGACGATTTTCATGATAACTCCTTTATTATTAACAATAATGATGATAATTATGATGATAATGACGATAATAATAATGATAATAATAATAAAATGATAATTATAATAATTTTTATAACTATTGCAATAATAGCAATAATTAACTCTATTCTAATAATTTTCATACTAATA
>NW_027213285.1:0-2500 GCF_042767895.1 Penaeus vannamei | reverse complement strand
AGAACAGGAACATGACGAAGACCGGCGAGGACCGATCAGGCGAAAACAAGGACGTACGCCGTGAACCCTTGTCATTAGCCAATCCGTGTCATAGCAGGGGAAGCAGTACGAATGTCAGGTCAACTTTGTGAAGGAGCTATTTTCAGCGCCTTGAAGACGAGGCGAGGGTAGGTGGCAGAGCGATGAAGGAGTTACTAAGATGAAGGAGTTACTGATAACGCACACCGTATTCGTACGACTGTTGTTCTAGTGGCCGCGTGGTCCCCATGTGGGGCATGCCCATGCCACGCTCGCTGACCCACGCCAAGCCATGCCGCCAGCCAAAGGGTGGCAAAGCTGACCTAAGTTGACCGAACTCACTCTCACTCACTCTCTAACGGTCGCCTGCCCTAACAGGGCGTGGGGCATTCTCACTCACACCTTCAGTGACCTTCCCTGTGACCGCTTCTGACCTGAGTAGCCTGCTCTCGGCCCTCTGGCCAGGAGTTCCAGCCAGCGCCATTCTTCATGTATCGTTATTCTTGTGTATGTGTTGTAACTCTTAGAAATAAAGAGAACAGCCAAAAAGAGTATCCCTGATGCCACCTGTACTTCAACTACATTATAACCAAGAGGCATTAGTACCTCTTATAATGTCTCTCTCTTCCCAAAATTGTAAATATTCAGTATATTTTTTTTCAGTAATTCTTTGTCTGTTAATCTACAAAATAAGGAAACTATGTAAATAATTCCAACAATAACATGCACTCCATGCTCTATTTTCTAATCAAAGAATTAATTTAATCTACAACAACACAAGTATGTATAAGGCAATCAAAAGACAACTTAAAGGTAATAACTTTATGTACTGTGTTAACATCTGCTTTCAAAATAAATAATAATACATATTGCCAGTATGTACTGTGTTTACAACTTCTACCAATATAAATAATAACAAATAATGCCAGTATGCATTTGCATAAAAAGTAATCCTATTAACATTAAGTCCCTCATCCAGTTCATCCTGTATGGCCCTACATATTGTTAGCACTACAGTATTATTCATCAATACACAAGAACTACAATTTGGGAATAAATCCCGCTACATCTAATAAACTTCAAAACTAAGTATCAGCATTAATATCTAAGGCCAATATTCCAAAACAAATTGTAAGTTTCTGCAAGGTAAATGAACCAAGCCGATCTATATAAAAGTAAAACAGCATAAAAAATGACTAACTGACCCTCACTACAAACTATCTACCTGTAAAACAAAACAGATAAATATATATAAATAAATAAATAATAGCAAAACACACACTAATAACACAACAAAAACTCTAATTAAGAGTAAACGTGAAGAGGTTGCCAATGCTCTCAAAGATACTTGGAGGTCTTGTGGTTGGGGCAGGACTGCTTTCGCCTGGGGTAAAATATACAGAAGAGAAAAATTCACAAAAAGGCCTCTGGCTAAAAGTTTGAATGTCATTACACCTCACCCTTTTTTTTTACAAAATTTCAAAAAGGTCCCCTTTAACTGGGGTATCTATTGTCTAATCACTCTATTGTCTAAGGCCACTCAGATATATATCAATTTTACAGATATACCCACACTGCTATACAATTACATAAACCTAGCCACACAGAGAAAAGAAAAAGCTACCATCACCCTTTATTTGGAAATCACCATTTTGAGAAAAAAGTAAATAAGAAAAGAGAATTGCCTAAAGTGACCAATAATATTTGTGTGTGACAAACAACCAACCACCATCTTGTCTAAATCATGCGTGTTACCATCAAGAGATATGTAGAAGGAATATACTCACAACTTTATGTGAATTTGTAAGATGACTGGAAAGCTATTTATCTTCTGGAATATTCATGTAACACAAAATCAAAATAAGTATAAACATCATTCTAAGTTGACTCTGCAAATGATCTCTTTTAAAACCATATTGATTCCAATTTTGGTATTGCATTGGCAAATTTTGCAGAAATCAAAATGTTACAGATGTGCTGACTAACTCGAACATGCAAATATTGAGTTTCTTTTATATTCACAGTGTAATAATTATGTTCAAATATCCTATTTATCTCTAACTTCCATAATTATTAAGAATGAATAGTTGAATATAAAACATTTATTAATGAATCTTTCTCTTGTGTTCCTTGTAAGTCAAGGTCCAATATTTCATCCTATTATCACTGAATAATAACTTGTTTCTTTGAATTGCAATTCAGTTAATCATTTTATGATTTTCATTCAGAAATACTCCATTTAAAGATAACTTTTAAGTTGAATATCATAATTTATTCTGTTTACTCAGAATAAATCTACTCAAAAAGTAGTTAATCACCAAATTTATTTGTACACACTGAGACCTGGAGAAAAGGAAGATTCAATTCTCAATCTAATCTGAAGATAAGCACTTCCAAAAGGCGTCCTGAGACCAATACCCCATGACTACGTTTATCAAATGCTCTGGTCATTTGAACTTCCATCTATAACATAAGCAATGTT
>NW_027213284.1:32500-34678 GCF_042767895.1 Penaeus vannamei | reverse complement strand
TTTTTTTCCCATCTAACACCTCCTTCATCTTCCTCCTCTATCTACCCTCTTCCTCGATCTTCCCTCCTTCCTCTATCTGTCTCCTTTCCTCCATCTCCTCCCTCTTCCTCCATTGCCCCTTCCACCTCCATCTCCCTATCTTTCTCCATCTTTCCCCCCTCCTCCATCACCCTCTCCTCCTCCATCTGCCCCTCTTTCTCCATCTTCTCCCTCCGCCCTCCATCCCCTCCCTCCCTCCCTCCCTCCCTCCCTCCCTCCCTCCCCCTCACCAAAACAAATGAACAAAACAAGCGACCTCCTCTTCCTCCCCCTCCCCTTCTCCCTCCCCCTCCCCCGTAAATTCTTTGCGGGAAAGAAACGCAAAACTAAATTTAAGACGAAGACAAATCTAATCTCGCGGACACCGACGCCCAAAGATTATAATCACAGCAAACATTTATACCCTTCCGCAATGAGGGAGAGGAGGATGAGGGAGACAGAGAGGGAAAAAAAGAGAAAAAAAAAGATCTAGAAATAAAAAATACGCATGTCTCCCAGTGATGTGCAACCTCCCAAAGGAAAGATCGTATCAGCTGGTGTGTAAATCTGTCGCCCGCCGATAGATGGCAGCAGCAATGGCGGCTTGGAGGGTCTTGCACTGAGAAGAAGGAAGAGGAGGAGGAGGAGAGAAAGAAGACGAAGGAGAAGGACAAGAAAAGGGTAGAGAAGGAAACGGAGGAAAAGGAGATAAAACGAGGGAAAGAAAAAAACCAACAATCATAAGGCAGAAACGAGAAAAAAAGAAGAAGAAAAGAAAAGAAAAAAGAAGGAAAAAGAAAGAAGAAGAAAAAAAGGAAATAAACCAAATTAACCAACGCCTCCGCCATTCACGCTTGATGGTAGTTTACGAGGCTCGGATACGCATGGAAGTAGTCCCAAATATACAAGCTTTTTTGGAACGGCCCTAGACGCTGCGGTTTTTGGCGGAGGAACATGAAAGATGCAGACAACTATCTTTCTCTGTGTAGATTGCAAGGCGAGATAAGATCCCGCGGTGATAGCAGGTGTGTCCCCTCGCACTTGCATGCTACTGCCATCTTTAAACGCATCTTGATGATTTATTTGAAGTTGGAGGAAGAAATATTGTCGTGTGCGCTTATGTGTTTATCAAGGTTTTTATTTTAGCTTTATTTCTTTTCTTTTCTTCGTGTTTGTAGTATATACTGAAAATTGTATTTGTTGACGAAATTTTAAATGCGTATATGGAAAATGAATATAATTATGGTAATGATAGGATGATAATGAAAATACTGATAATGATGATAATGATGCCTGTGATAATTATAGAAATGATAGTAATGATGATAATAGTAATAATGATAAAGATATTAATATTAATAATACTGATAATAATGATAATAGTGATAATAATGATAATGATGATAAAATGATAATAAAATAATGATAATAATAATGATAATAACAACATTAACGACAACAACGAAAATGAAAATAGAGTCCTCTGACCTTTTAAACCACAAACATAAAAGGGATGAGGTGGAACAAGAGCAACAGCACGCAGACACCAAAAAAGAGGTCTTAATACTCTTTAAAACGATTTAATTCTGTCATCTCTCTCTCTCCGCGCGCGTTCCTAGCTCCTTATAGCCCAGGTTTAGTCGTTTATACTCGGGAAGCTGAATAGGCAGTTATACAATAACGATTAATAGTGTAATTTGGGTCTGTATTCTGTGCGTAGTTTTGAAATTTTGAAAGTTCTGGTGAATTTGGAGTTTTGTGATATATAAGGTAAGAGATAATTTAGTTAATTCGATGGTTTAGACGATTATTATTGTTATTGTTATCGTTATTATTTTTATTATTTTTATTAGCATCATCATTATTAGTACTATTATTATCAGCATCATCATCATTATTATTATTATTATTATTATTATTATTATTATTATTATTATAATCATTATTATTATCATCATCATCATTATTATTATTAGCATCTGTATCATTATTATCATTGTTGATGGTAATGATGAATTAAAAAGTTATGACAATGTTTACGGAAGGAATGGGCAAAGAGTGAGAAAGTAAAGAAGGAATTTACGAAAAAGAAGAAAAGCAAATGATAGATCAGTAATGAAGATGAAAATATGAGAAATAATGAAATAAAATACAAATGAA